>NC_047657.1:2650878-2687820 GCF_902201215.1 Prunus dulcis | reverse complement strand
TAATTAAAACTCTAATTAACATGCATGGATTTGATTAATAATATTGTATTGTTTTCCTTTATTTTCTAGGTTTTTGGTGTACAACTGGAAAAGGCAAAGACATATAATATTAATCCTGAAACGGTGCTAAAGGATGTTTATGGTCATCTAGAAAAGCTTAAGCTTCAAGGTTATTATGGTTTTGCTTCTGAAATTCAAAAGAAGATGAGAATTATAGTGAGTAACATGTTAAATTAATACATATGCTAAAGCGTAGCCTACGCTTTTTAAATAACATTTTTAATATCTTTTTTTAATTTGACATTATATATATATCTATATATATATATATATATTTCTTCTATCTCAGGTTGTTGGCCGGGATGCTATTGTAAACTGGATTTTGGGAGTTATCTGTGATCTTAAATTGCCAGAGTCACCCTCCATTGCTCCGGTACCACTACGGTACCACTACAATGGAATCGGTGCTTCGTTTGGATGGGTGGGGCATTTATTAATTTCTGATCGTCAATCAAAACATATATAAATGAACTTGAAATGATTTACAGCGGTTTTGGCATCCGTTTTAAGATGATAAAATCATTTACAATTGAGTCTAGTCTAATAATATGTCGTTCTTGTACGTAGCATATTAGATCTACTTCATTATTGTAGTATTTTTATTTTGAGTTGATACGAGATAGGCCCTTGTAAGTCTTATATCCTAGACATAAACTCATCTATTTTTAAACTATATACTATGAAAAACCCAAATTTGAATATAAGTTAATAGTTGTCCTAATATTACAAAATATTTTGAAATTTAAAATAATTAATGTGTGGGTAGTCAAATTTGTAATAAATTCCAAATTTAGGAGTAAAGAAATGAACATAATAAATTGAGGAAACCAGCATTTAATACAGCCGTGTATAATAGGGTGAACTCTAATTAAGGGTACTTTTGGAATATAAAAAGTACAATAAATAAGATTTTAAGCTTAATTAGGTAACTTACTGAGTTGAATTCTAATTGTCGAATTTTACTTACAATAAATTGAGTTTTCTTCATAGGAAAATAAGACAAAGAGTTGTAAGTAAGAAAACATTAATTTAAGGAGGGAAATCCACATTTACTATTTTATTTTCTTCCGTTTTCATGAAATTTGTACCATCCCCGTACGTCTTTGTTTTTCATTGATTTTCATTGATTCTGCCGTTACTAGGTTGGCAGGCAATTGATGCATCTCTCTATTTAATTTATGCATGTTGCCTGCTTGACTATTTTCAGAAGGACATCTCGAATATATCACCGCTGCAATCGTTTCTTGTTGACGTAGCATTGGCAAAACCGCTGAGAACTGACAGGTATTCGATCGAGATTTCGTATGACTAACTCTTGAATGGATGTTCATATTATTTCTTTTTAGTTTACATTGAAGTTAACTTCTAATAGTAATCTTATTTATTCTTTTATTGGATTTTCAGCTGGCATTGTCTCATTAGGATGAAACGCACTCAATCTTCTACAGGACGACCATATGCTTCTTTTATGGACCCATTACCACATTGTTTGCATGAGGTTGGAGATGTGGAAAAAGCGGTAAGACTTGCTCCTTAATATTTTTTTTCTTTCTTTCTTTCATAATCTCCAATCTCCGTTCTCAATGGACCTATCACTTCACTTTTATGATATATATATATATATTCTATATTATCAAACGAATGAAAGCCTTCAGTACTGAATTAGTAGTGTCTTCATTCATTCTTATCTCTCCTTCCTTATTACCACTTCTTATCTTAAGATAATATTAATTCCTCAATTCTTATATATTTCTTAGGATAATCCAACATTTTACGGACGATTTTGTTACTACTTCATCTTGAGAGGTAAAGAATTTCATCCTTGTTTAAACTCTAATTTCTTTTCTTTGTTATGTGCCCAAATTCATTCGAAATTTTTTTATACTCCTGTTATTTTCGACACACTATAGAACGTTGGATTTTAGAACTTTGGATGGCTCAGATTGCATCTCACTTACATTTAATTTTATAAACATGACTCAAAGTTTCATTCAAAGCTTTCTTAATTTTCTAACAATTTCTATTGTTTTTATTCATATTTTCATAAATATCGATATTTTCGTCGGAATTTCTACATTTGGGGACTGCTAATATTTCCGGAATCACCGACATTTAAGGCCTTACTTATTCTATGAGGTATTTATTGGCAGAGCTTCATGCTTCCATCCAAGCTAAATTATTCATCATGTTGTTATAAATAACCCTGTATGCATATGAAATTACTAATTATTGGTATCCAATCCTGGTAATTTGATATTAAATTATATAGGCTTATTTTCACAAAGAGCCTTTGTGGTTCACGAAATTATCATCTTTGGTCTTTAAGTTTTTTGTGACAAAGTTAATGCTTAAAGTTACTCTGGGTACATTAAATTGATTCATACCGTGAGATTTTGTCAAGTATTCTGTTAAACTGATGATGTAGAACTCAAATGTGCAATAATAATGTGGAAATTAAATAATACATATGTGTTTTAAAAATTTAAAATTGAAAGGATTAGGAAAAAAGATGAAAAAGTAAGAAAAAAAAAATATAGGTATTTGGGTGCAGGGCCTAGGTTGTGGGTCTGGGGTGGGGTGGGGTGGGCCGGGGGATGGTGTGGGTTATGGGGTGTGGCTGAGTTGGGGAACATGGTGGCCAGGGTGGTTGCTTTTGGTTCTGTTGGGGTTGGGTCGTGCGGGGTCTGTGGATGGTTGGGGGGATGATCAGGGTGGGGGTAGAAAGGGAGAGAAAGGGAGAGAAAGGGAGAGAAGGAAAAAGAAAGAGAACTTGCAATGTGGAGATTTTGATTGTACATATTTGTTTCCATTACAGTGAATTAAGATTGCATATATGGACTTAACCAAGTTTGTTATAGTGGATGTGCTCCCCACTATGCACTTGAGTTCGAGTCCCTTCCATGTAGTTTAGATTAAATTAAAGTAGAATATCGTTTTATAAATAAATAAAAATCCTCTATATAAAAGATTTCATGAAAAATCAGAGAGAGAGAGAGAGAGAGAGAGAGAGAGAGAGAAGTTAAACATTTTCAAAACAATTTTTTGGTTTAGATCCACATGGCATGCTATTATTGGAGACATGACTCCACATACATGCCATATCATCAATTTAACAGAATTTTTTTTTACAAAATCTCACAGTAGAGACTAATTTTATGCAGGATAATTTCTAAAGTATCAAATGTGATAATTTCGTAAACAACATTTATGAAAATAAGCCAATTACATATTCTTCTTTTAGTATTTTATACTTTTGTTTTCCCTAACAGATACAGACCAATCATAAAGGTTTTGAATCATCTTGGTCATTGGGAAATTTACAATCACCTTCCTGTAAAGTACGTAATGATCATGGAACTCAACTTCTTTTATTGCTCTCTCCCTCATAGATGGTATCATTTTTTCTGTTGTGTGCTTTTATTTCTTTAAAATGTTTGATGAAAACCTTGCTTGCACTCACTCTCACATCTCACTATTTGTTGTATGATTAAATGGAAAGGAAAAAAAAAATGGCACTTTCATTTTGGCACATCTTTCAGTAATTTTTTCTCTCTTTAACCCTAGTTTGATAACTAATTTTTCATAAAAACTTGATTCTGTTAGTGTCAAATGCACCGAAGGGGCAATCCTCTCTGTACATGGGGAAGTTATGTTGTTATCAAGTCATAATTTCTGATTCTTTGTTTTTGTTTTTTATATAAGCAAAGCGATAATATGAAGGTGCCATAAAAATTTGAACCTAAGACCTCCACTAGTATGCAAGTTAAACTTCTTTTTTTCCCCCTTTGTACAAGTGACATTGATGTTTTTCATATTTCTAGCAGGAAAAAAGAAGAAGAGTTATGACCATCAATTTTGATTACTTTTTTTGAGTACAAGCTATTGGGGAGGAGATTTATAAGTAGAGAGATTCACTATTATATCCAATATAGAAGCCCAAATTATAAAAAAAAAATCTTATATAAAATGGACTTTAGAAACATACCCAAAGCTCATTTACAACATAACAAAAAGGTTTACTTCTTTTAAATTACAAAATTACCGTTCATTTCTTAACACAAACCCAACCCCAAAACCTCATTAAAGAACCCAAAACACTCAATAGGGCATCAAAGTAATTTAATAATCAAAATTAAATTCAATAGAGCCAGCTGTCATTTTTTGGGTTTATTTTATAGAAATTAAATGGTATAGGATTTATCTATATTATTAGTGCTAAAAATTGGTATATATGACTAAATATTTATTATAAGTATTCATTGAGTGCCTGATAATTTTGAACTTTGCCCATACAGATAGAAATGAAAGAGCAAAAGCACCTGAGTTATACCCTTCACTGGCTATGTTTTGATTACTTTATATTTATATATATATATATATATATATTATTTATTTATCATTCACACACACATGCACAGGCGCATAATATTTATCATTCACACACACATGCACAGGCGCAGACTTATGCGTACTCTAATTTTATGTCTCCTTGGTATACATGTACAGCATCAATTCAATTTGTTTTCTTAACTTGCCTATCTTTGATCCAAGTGGAAATCGTGAGATGACAAAAAATACGATGGAAGATGGAAAAGTGAGGTTCATTTTTCTTCCTCTACATGTGTTTTTGTTTTCGCGAGATATGCATGCATTGGTTAATCTTTCTATGATTGGCATTTGCAATCAGGTTTAAGGTTATTTATACTATATTTATTCATCATATCACCTTTTATATTTATTTTTTCTGTTGGGATTGCTTTGATTTTCCTTTACAAATATTTTTTTTTTTCAAATAAGTGGATGTGGATCCCTGTAATAGAGGTGACACCATCAGTGTATGTGGGACCTATCGTATTAAAGAGGTTGTCAGCAATGTAATTAGTAAATGTGATCCAAATAACACCCTTCATTTGAAGATTACATTGCTGATCATCTCTCTAAAAGAGGATCCACCACTGTATGAGGGATCCATCCATATTAAAGAGGTGGTAAGTAATAATGTTGTACAAATAGCAAAAACCATTACTAAAAAATTTCTATAAAAAATTTCTATGCTAAATTGAGTTAATTGCAGACACCCACGAACCCATCTTGCATAGACGATGGACGCCTCGAAGTTGTCGGTTCCAAATCTGATTTTTGGTACGGGGGCATAGACTGGCCTCTCCTTGATCAGGTCATACATCACCTTGAATTGATATTTGTTCAGATTGCAGCATCCATTTCAGAGAGAGGATTACCAAACTTATATCTAATTTTTTTTTTTTTTTTTTTTTACTTACCGCTATTTTTAATTAAGGTACGAGGAATTCGCTTCGAGTTTATAGAGGGTGCAGGAGGGGTTGTGGACTTAAGAATTGATGAAGGAATGTCGTTTGGTATCCGTATTGAGGACTTGGTTGAGATTGAAATCTCTTACCACGGTCAAGTCAACATTCTCGCCCTTCCAGATTGCGCAGCAAAAAGTATCCATCATTCCACACAATCCAGTGTTTCCCAAGCTAACGCTAAGGATTAGTCTGAAAGACGTAAGAAATTTAATGCAACAGCAGCAAGTCTAGGGTTGAGTTTGCTTGATTGATTGATGTCGCTGCTTTAACTCATCAGTTTGAGATTATTCAGTTTTTAGCGCACACTTTCAAAATCCCCTGTGATTGTAAATATTACACTGAAGCAAGCACTTCCTATCGTACAACTAGCTCTTATATATCTTTCTTTATATTTTAGTTTCTCCAAATCTCCTTGAAGTTGTGGATGTGAAGAAACAGACTAGTGAAGTATTTACATTGTGTTGTGACTTTGGCATATATGATATATCCTGCCAAGCTTAGCCAAGCAGAGCACAACATGAATATATTTTATTTATTTATTTTACACCTCATTCATGCTCATGTCACATATATGATATATCATGCCGGTATTTGATACAAGACGATACAGGCTCAATATGATGCAATTGTGCCCGAACACTATTAAGATGAACACAGCATGCGCAGGACTTTGTCATATCCTGCCAAGCAGAGCACAACATGATTTATTCTACCCCTGTTCATGCTTATTTCACATTGATGAGGTACTGTAGGAGGAAAAATTGTAAAGCTTTTTCAGATATCTTAGGAGAATTTAGAGCACTTGAACAAATGAAAATGACAATAAACACAGGTGACAAACAACGATGAGCAAAGGCAATAGAATAGCCATTATGAACTGATGGACAAAGTATAAAAACATGACAGTATGGAAGGCCCAAGTCGAAAACGAGTTATTTAACAAACAAAGAAAACAAGAGGGCCTTTGTTATCTAGCAAGTGTTTGTTGTGGAGCTGGAAGGCTATACAAGGATTTCAGCCGCCTGCTAATGAGCTTACTGTTATGCATAGCCAGTTGAAGTTCCAAATCATCTGACCACCATTGCTCTAATCCGTGAGCCTCCGAAAACTTCTGGTTTCCCTTTGACATCACAAACAGCTTTGCTGATACTTGACCATTTGTTGGACGCACATTCTCCTTGTCACAGCATTGTTTACTTCAGCTCCATCATGCTTAGTATAAGAACAGCAGATGTAGTCATTCTTATTTACATAAAAATGGGGAACCCATTTTCTCAAGGATTCTTCAAACCTGAAAAATTTGGCATCCAATTGTTCAATCCAAAACCAGAAGTCCTATCTCCCTCTGCTCTGCTGATCCGAGCTCCACTTCTCAAAGGGAGCATTGACTTCAATCTCTTCCAAGCAAATCCTGCTTTCTCTCCAATGATCATTGCTAGTGAAGCAGAAGGCGGATTGAACAAATGAGTTTCCACATACATCCCTTCTTTTGCTAATGTGCTTTTCTCACTTGGAGAGCAAATCCAGCCCCCAATGAATGTCCCGCAATACATACATTAGTGCTTCCATACCTTTCAGCAACTGATTTCAGAGCCTCCATAGCTGCTTTGAACTTAACAGAACCCTTTGAGCTCTCCCAAGCAAGAAAACGAAGGTCGTCTTCAATATCCCTTCGCATAGTTGGGCCTTTGAGCAATGTTCCTAGAACTGCCTTTGGTGCACCGCTTGGTCTGATGAGTACAAAGTCCGCAAGCGCTGCAGATCGATCCCATTCCAAAATTGCCCCAAATATGGATCCATCTCTTTCATCAATTAAGGTTTTGGATAGTTTATACTTAAAGGGTATCCACCACTTAGAAGCTAGAGCATTTGCATCATCTCTATTCTCTTGTCTGTTGAGTTCAAGAAAATATATTGCTTGTATGAAGCAGGCGATTACGGTTGGTTTGTAATTCCCGTCCTTCCTGTATGAAAAGAAATCTAGTCATTTACCAAATTAGTGGCAAATGTTTTTTCATCCCCTACTACATGAGAGTTGTGTCATGAAATATGATGGAGACAAGCACAAGTATACCCACCAATTCTCCTAATAAATTTGAAACAAAGCAGCATTTGATTTTAGAAATGTCAAAAGCATTCTTTGTACATTTTTGTCTTTGTAAATTATGCTCAATTAATTCTAGAAAACATGGCATGATGCCAAAACAACCAAACAAACACAATCAAAATGAAGCCTCCAACCAACCAATACAAACTTAAAAGGAATTGACATTTTGAAGATTCAGCATTTTGTGGTAGAGCACATGTTCCAAATTGGCAGTGGAATTCCTCTTCTTTATATTGGTAGCAACTTGAAGCCTATAGCCCCAAAAACAAAATATTAACTTAAAAAAACAAACGAATCTATTCGAAATACAGCTAAGTTATGAAATGAGAGATGGGTCGTTCGTGCTTTCCAAGGATGGGTTACCCTCCCTTTTGGTGTGTGCGCTATCCAAGGATGGGTTACCCTGTCCTCATGTCCCTGAGAGCATCCACAGTTGGGGGGAAAAGAGGAGGGGGGTGGTGGGGTGGGTTGTATTTTCGGGGTTGTAAAAGCCACTTTCACATCCTCTTTATACTTCCGGGGGGTGTAAATACGTTTTTTGCTCCAATGGGAAACAATGTAAATCTAAAAATGCATATTCAATTTGTTTCTGATAATTCATTTTTTTGTGTGTGTGCGTGTGTGTGTGTGTGTGTGTGTTTTTTTTTTTTTTTTTTTTTTTTTTGTGTTTTAATTTTTTAAAATTAATTTGGTGTGTTAGATTTATTTTATTTTTCCAAATAAATGGGCCTTAAAAAAAATAAATTTGGAGAACATATGATTTTACCTACAAATTAAATTCGGGGTTGTAAAAGCCACTTTCACATCCTCTTTATACCTCCGGGGGGTGTAAATACGTTTTTTGCTCCAATGGAAAACGATGTAAATCCAAAAATGCATATTCAATTTGTTTGTGATAATTCATTTTTGTGTATGTGTGTGTGTGTGTGTGTTTTAACTTTTTAAAATTAATTTTGTGTGTGTTAGATTTATTTTATATTTCCAAATAAATGGACCTAAAAAAAATTAAATTTGGAGAACATATGATTTTACCTACAAATTAACATAAAAATATCTATGTAGAAATTTATAATTTATTTTAAACATTTTAAGGTATTTTTTTCTAATATTTCAGACCATTGGAAGTGCAATTGAATTGCATGAAATCTGGACCTTCCATTTTGAATTCCAATCCTTCTCTTTCCCTTTTTCTCTTATGGGTCCCGCCTGTAAAGGATGTAAGAGCATCCATAGTGGGTAGGGATGGCAATAATACCCGTCGGGTCGGGTCCCCGGCCCTAACGGGGGGAGTTTTCGGGGGGAAATCGGGGCCGGGTACGGGGATCCCCGAATTTGCAAAATCCCCGACCGGGGATGGGCCGGGGATGGGATTGTCATCCCCATCCCCGAACCCGGCCCGATAAGTAATATATTTATTTATAATTAATATATATATATATATTAATATAATATAATAAACAAAATTAACCTAAAGAGTCGCTATCTGTCTGTCGCTCCTTATTCCTTCCTCCTACACGGCTGCTATCTTCTCAAATTCTATGAGCAAGTGACTGCAATTCAAATTTCGACTGCACATCAAGTTTACTGTCAGCAATAAGGTTCTCTCTCTTTGACAAAAGCTGTTTTGATTTGATAATTTTATATTGTTTTACAGCTTTAACACCACAAAAGCTGTTTTGATTTGATAATTTTATATTGTTTTAGTTTATATTCTTTAGATTTTTTGCGGGCCAAACTCTCTGTGAATAAGTCAGGAATGCTAGAGTTTATATATTCCTACATGCACGGCATATTGTTTTAGTTTATATTCTTCAGCAGGTGCAGTTGCTGGTCTCATGGTTCTAGTGGTCATTCTTTACTGCTTAGGAATAAAGTTATCATCCTAGAGATATATCTTCTTCTGGAAGAATCAAAGCCAAGATCATCAAACTGTTGAGGCCTTTCTCATGAACTATAAGCCACTTCAAGTTATAAGGTATAAGCTATTTGGAGGTCCAGAAAGCGACCAACTCCTTCAAAGAAAAAATAGGACAAGGGGGTTACGGTAGTGTGTACAAAGGCAAATCAAATGACGGCTGTCTTGTAGCGGTGAAGGGGTTTAGGACAATAGACAATAGTTGAAACAAAGTGATTGTTGTTTCGACTGCAAGGCCTATGCATGTTTTGATTTGATAAAAGCTATTCTTTGTCTGATATGCATGCTTTGTTCTAATAAAAGCTATACCTTTTTTTTTTATATGCATTCTTTATTCTTTTCCTTTTGAGAATATATTTTTTGTCATGACTAATTCTTTTCTTGTTGTTTGATATTTTACCTTCCAATTGATGTATCAGTCTTTATAATTTTTTTTTTCCTAGATGAGTGACGACAATGAAGAGACTCAAGTTCCTGAAACCCAAATTGAGGAGGATAACAACCCTACACCAAATGAAAATGATAGCAATCCTGCAGTAACTGAAAATAACGACACAGAAGCCACAATTTCAACTCAAGCTGCTATGAATAAAAGGAAAGGTAGATCTCCTGCTTGGGAACATTTTGAAAAGAAAGAAATTTGAGGTCAAATAAAAGCTGTGTGCATTCATTGTAAGAATATCTTAGGCGCAAGTAGCAAGAATGGGACTAGACATTTACTTGATCATGTAAAGTCTTGTCTTTATAAAAGACAAAGAACCATAGATCAATCAATGTTGAATCCTACAAAGTTGAGTGATGGGAGTGTCAAACTTGGCACTTATAATTTTGACCACGACCATGCCAGGAAGGCACTTGCAAATATGATTATTCTTCATGAGTATCCATTATCCATGGTTGATCATATTGGATTCAAGATGTATTCCAATGCTTTGCAACCATTATTTAAGGTGTGTTCTCGAAACACAATCAAGAAGGACATATTTAAGGTTTTTGAAGTTGAGAGGGAGAAAACAATGAAGTTGTTGGACACCAACAGAAGTAGAATTGCCATTACAACGGATATGTGGACATCGAATAATCAAAAGAGAGGATTCATGACTATCACATCACATTTCATTGATGATGCATGGAATTTACAAAGCCGACTAATAAGGTAAAAGTAATATACTTTTCTTATTTGAATTATTAATCCTATTTTTTTTTTTTAAATAATTAGATTGTGACTTATTTGGGTTTTACTATAGGTTTATATATGTTCCATGTCCACACACGGCGGAGGTACTTGCTGATGCTTTATTGGAATGCATGTTCGAATGGAATCTTGACCGTAAGTTGTCTACCTTAACTGTAGATAATTGTTCTACAAATGATTCCATGATTGCGATAGTGTTAGATAAGATTTGCTCGAGTTCACTTATGTTAGATGGACGTTTATTCCACATGCGGTGTTGTGCTCATATTTTGAATTTGGTAGTGAGAGATGGCTTAGAGGTGATTAAAAAAAGTATTGAGAAAATTAGGTACAGTGTTGCATTTTGGCTAGGAACCCAAAAAAGAGAGGAGAAATTTCTTGAAGCGGCCAGGCAATTGAGAGTTCCAACCTCTAAAATGTTAGAACTTGATTGTAAGACTAGATGGAACTCTACATATTCCATGCTTAAGACTGCAATGATATACAAAGATGTTTTTCCTCGTTTGAAGCACCGTGAGCCATTGTACAAAGAAGTGCCTAGTGAAAGTGATTGGGCAAAGACAAAGGAGCTTGTTGATAAGTTGGCCATGTTTTATGATGTGACTGTTCTTTTTTCAGGGACCAAGTATCCTACTGCCAATCTTTACTTTAAGAATATTTGTGCTATTAGATTAGCAATTTATGATTGGCTTAGTTCTGAACAAGAAGAGGTGCAAGCAATGGCATTACATATGCAAACAAAGTTTGAGAAGTATTGGGATACAATGCATGGTTTGATGGGAGTTGCAAGTATTTTGGATCCAAGGTATAAGATGAAACAAATTGAATTTTTATGCCCTCTAATATATTCAAACAACGCAGCTCAAGAGATTAAGAAATATAAAGATATTCTCTATGACTTGGTCAAGGAGTATCAGTCAAGATCTCAACAAAGTCAACAGGTGCAATCTGAATCTTTGATTCCTACTTCGTCATCTAGACCATCTATGCCTAAACTTGATTTGGTAAAGCAATTGGATGTGTTTGTTTCTCACTCCACTACCCATGGACATGTTAAATCTGAGTTGGATCATTATCTAGAAGAGTCTCTTTTACCTAGGAATGATGATGATGATTTTGATATATTATGTTGGTGGAAATCAAATGGGATCAAATATCCTACTTTGCATGATATTGCTAGAGATATTTTGGCCATTCCTGTATCCACAGTTGCTTCAGAGTCTTGCTTTAGTACTAGTGGAAGGATTATAAGCCCTCATCGTAGCCGGCTTCATTCAAACACAGTAGAGGCATTGATGTGCGCTCGCGATTGGTTATGGAGTGAGATAAGAGGTATTGAAATATTTTTATGCTTATATTTTTCATATTAAGTAAAACATTTTATTGTTGTTTTCTAATAATTTTTTTTTATTTATACTGTTAGCTTCAAGCCCTAATGAGAACGAAGCTAGAAGAGTTACCGTTCAAGATGAAGAAGTTGATAATAATGAGGAAGAGGTAACATTCTTATATTTAATAGCTCTCTTTAATTTTTTAAATAGATTTTTCTTATATTGGCCAGTTTCTCATTTTCTTTTAAATAATTGTAATGTTTTATCTTATTATTAATTTTTTCTTTTGTAGGAGTCTACCATTGAAACAGAGAACATATCTTTGTTTTTTGATTAAAGCTATGAATGATGGAGCGTAGGAGAGTTCATTGAAATTGTGAAGTTTTATTTGATAACAGGATATTGTTAATATTTCTTTAGGATTGGTTTTCTAATTTAAGACTAGAAGGATTTATTGTGCTTACTGAAAAAGTTTCTAAATATTTGGATTGAGAAATTATTTTAACAAGAAATATCTTATTAAAAACTGGGGATTGGGGCGGGTATGGGAGACACTTCCTCGACGGGGACGGGGACGGGGATTCCCCGAAAAGCTTAAACCGGGGATTGGGGCGGGGACGGGGACGGGGATGGGGAGCAGGGACGGGGATGGTATTGCCATACCCGGCCCCTAACCGGCCCGTTGCCATCCCTAATAGTGGGATGGTGTATAATGAGGTGTATGTTAAATATACATCCTTTGTGATCGGAATCACTCGCAATGGATGTTGGCCAGTCATATTAGGATTATTCTTTCTTATTCTATTAGGATTTTATTTATTCCTTTTTTTGTATAGATATTATGTAATTAAGACTTTTCTTATTTCCTAGTATAACCCTACTAAGGTTTGTAACCTTGTATTATAAATACCTCCTTACGGAGAATGAAATACATATGAAAATATTCTACCCATATTGTTTGACTTGGCATCAGAGCCGACTTTCTGGTGACCTGTGTGTGTTGTGCCCACTCGTGTTCTACTGTGTGCCCTAATTTCTTTTAGGGTTCTTGTGCCCGTGCCTGTGCTGTGTTTGTCGTATCTGCTTTGTGTTGTGTTTTTCCGCAACTATCATGGGTGATGATTCCAAAGTCGTGGTGTGTGCTAGTGTGTCTGCAACAAAGGAGGAATGTCCCTCACATGATTACTCTACCTCGATTACTTCTGACAAATTGGATGGCTCCAATGATGCCTCTTAGTCTCATGGTGCGCATATTACGATTACTAGTCATCGTATGGCAAGTTGAATCAATGGGAAGAAGCCTGCTCCGTCTTCAGATTCCACTGCCTATGCCGAATATGAAAAAGATAATTTCCTGGTGCAGTCATAGCTTTTCAATTCCATGACTAAGCCATTTCATGCCTTGTTTAAATATGATACTATTACTTTTGATATATGGGAGGCCGCCCGGAAGACCTATACTGTGACTCAGAATAGTTCTCGTTTGTTTCAACTCTGACGGCAGTCCATACTTACTTGTCAAAATGGTGAATCTGTCAAAGTGTTCCATGAAAAACTCCATATATCTGGCAGGAGATTGATTGTCTATGTCCACATGAGTTTAGTTGTGTCGATGATGAGGCTCGTCGTTTGAAAGAAATTGAAGCCGATTGAGTTTATGATTTTCTTGGAGGACTTGATCCATCGTATGATGGTGTCCGTAGCCATATCCTTGCTCTTAGTCATGTCCCGCCCCCTCTCGAAGCCTATGTCATGGTCATGGAGGAAGACACCCGTCAGTCCGCTATGCTTGGAGGAGGTTCAATGGCCCTCAAAGTGGACCCAGTACGTCAACGACCGGTCGTATAGCACGACATGACCGGTCTCTCCCTATCTATAAAATTTTTTTTTCTGCTGGATCTCATCCTTCTTGCTCTACCCCTAGCTTTCTTGACGGTCCTCCTAAGTGTCCTCATTGTAATGAGAATTGTTTTAAGGAGCATGGTGATCCCGATTGGTTTGCTGATTACAAAGCTCGTATGTATGGTCCCAAGGCCACCTGCACTATGACTCAAGATGAGGCCCGTCCTTCGGCCCCGTCTGCAAATCTGTGTGCTTCTGATACCATGTCAGGTATAGGTTCTAATACTTGGATAATTGACACTGGTGCTTCTGATTATATGACTTATGATGATAATATGTTTGATGAGTTGTCTCATAACCCTTGTGACCCCTATATTACTAGTGCGAATGGTTTACCTTCCCCAGTTATCGGTGAAGGCACCATCCACCCCACCCATTCTTTACCTCTGTCCCATGCACTATTGGTTCCAAATATTCATTGCAATTTGTTATCTGTTTGGCGTTTACTTGATACACTTAAAGCGTTTGCTACTTTCTATTCTATCCATTGTTTTTTCCAGGATCCCAAGACTCACGAGAAGATTGGGCATGGTAAACGGATAGAGGGGTTGTATTACTTATAGTTACCAGCTGCAACAGTTCGTGGTTGTGTCGCTAATAAAGTCCAGAGTGGCAGTGTCAAAGACAAACAACAACTTTGGCTGTGGCATCGTCGCTTAGGACATCTGTCATTTGGTTATCTTAAACATTTGTTTCCTTCATTATTTAGTTTGTGTGATGAGTCTAGCTTCAAATGTGAGACTTGTGTAATGGCAAAGAGCCATCCTACTGTTTTTCCCTTGAGTAATAATAAAGCTGCATTGCCTTTTGAGTCAGTACATTCGAATGTATGGGCCCCTGCCCGTGTGACTTCTCATAGTTTCCTTTGGTTTGTCACGTTCATTGATGATTACACTCGCTTAACATGGGTATATTTGATGAAGCATAAACATGATGTTGCCTCTATTCTTCCCAGTTTTTGTGCTATGGTGTCTACTCAGTTTCATATCCGTGTTAAAGTATTTCGGACTGATAACGAAGGTGAATATGTGAATCGTACCTTGACCTAGTTCTTCCGTGATCAAGGTATCATTCACCAAACTACCACTTCATTCACTCCTCAACAGAATTGTGTGTCTGAATGTAAGAATCGTCAGTTACTTGAAGTTGCCTGCTCCCTTATGTTGGATATGTCTGTTTCCTATCATCTTTGGGGACATGGTGTTTTGGACTGTTCCTGCTAAGATAAACCCTGGTAGAAAGAGGATTCGGTTAAATTGTCCTGTTGGTGTGCCAATTGTTCTGCCTGAACAGTCTTTTCTAGATCATTCTTAATCTTGACAGAAATGATATTTAGGAACACTTTCGTGTCCTTGCTGTTCTTTAGGAAAGTGCAATACTATCTCTGGATTCTTATTCTCTGTGTTATGGTTAATTCCAAGTTGGCCTGCCATTTCTTCCTACAGAATACCACCTGCAATTTATGATGGTAGCCAATGGCTTGTCATTTTCAGACAGCTTGACTGGTACCTCCTTCTTTGGTTGCTCTGCCACCTTCTTGATGTATTAGGTACACTTCTTATCAGATTTCTACCTAACTGCATTTCTGGATGAAGCTGGAACTGGTGTTTGCTGGTATAAGATTTCAATTTTGTCAAAAACACTTGTAGTGAGTGTATTCTGCTTATCCAGAGCTATTTCTAGCTCACATTCACACTTACATATGCTGCAGAGAATTACCCCGGCTGAGATAGTAGCCTTTGGCATTTGGTTCAACACCTTTATGACTCTTCTGCCCATGCTAGGGCTGACTTCCACTGTTAGTTTGCCCTTCTCCTGTTTTGGCCAATTTAGGTTGACCATGTTTACTGAGGCTGAGGAAAAGGATCTGTTGTCATAGTAGGCGGCTTCTCAGCCAGCTTCAACTTCCCTGCAGTTATTCCTTCCTGTACAATGTCCCTGAAAACGACACAGCTATTGGTAGAGTGATTCCAGGAATTGTGCCATTTGCAATACTGTCTGCCATTGAGTTCTTCTGGTTTATGCAATTTGTGAGGTATTTCTATTGCCTTTTGTAAGAACATCTCATCAAACAAGGCATCAATCTTGGTCAGATCAAAGGAATATACCTTGTTTTGTGCTGGTTTATTAGGGACAAACCTGCCTGTAAATGGAGGTGGCTTATGATCTTTTGGTGGTTTGACCAAAGCTTTACAACTGATAGGGGTGTTTCAGCTTTGTCATTAATGCCATTGCCACTTTTGCCTCTCCTGGACTTTCTTGGCTTTCCTCCGATTCTACCTCAACCAAATGGACTGAAGAAGATGGCATTTTGTAGTATGTGCCTTTGGAAGAATTTCTTCTCTGCTGTTCTTCCTTAAGTAGATCTTCATACTTAAGAGGCTTTATGTGCCAGTTTTGCCAAGTTAGCAAACAACATTCCATCAAATCTCTTCCTCAGAGAGATTTTAAGGACGGCTTGGGCCATCTGGATGAAATGCCTATCTTCCATGGGAATCCTGCACTTCATTTTGAGCTTCTTGAATCTAGTGATGAATTCTTGAACAAGTTCATCCTCAGCCTGTTTAAGAGCTACCAAGTCACTGATGGTGACTTCTGGCTGGATTATGAAATAATAGTCATGTAAAACATTTTCCATCTATTCCTAGGTCTATATTGAATTGGCTAGCAGATTGGTGTACCAAGTGAAGGCTTGACCAGACAGAGAATTTCCAAAAAGTATGAGTTTTAAGAGTGGGTTATTCTCAATAGCTATGCAGTGGACAAAAAATATGCCTATATATTCAATAGAGGATGCATGACTATCTTCCCCATTGAACAAAGTGAAGTTAGGTACATTGGAATATGGGGTAAATACATCTGATCAATATAGGTTGGATATGGTTTTCTGTAGGTATGCCTTTCTCCTCTTCTTACCTCAGGCTCCATCATTTCTCTAATCATCATTTGTAGTGCCCCATGTAATGTAAAACATTGACAGGAGGCATGTTTCGTCCCTGTTCTGGCTGAATCTGTTTAGCCCTTTGCTAAATTATGTGCACTCTGGGCATCTCTTCTTCACTGCGCTCTTCCTCTTCCTCGAAATCTAGACGATTTCTCCAATTAAAGTAAACAGAGAATTGAAAGGCTCACAGTAAATTCGCCGTCGATCAAGAGCTTGATAGAAGTGAGGGTCGAGAAAGCCAAAGCCTTTTTCTCGTCACTTCGCCGTCGATCCCAACTCCCTCTCTCTCTCTGTCAATCAGATCCAACGGTCACATGGGCCTTTGGCTATTGGGATGAGTTTTGGACCGTTGGATGTACAGCGTATCTGAAATCTAGTCAATATGAAACGTCAATATTACCCTTAATGCTCTTTGTATTCTGCCAGGGTAGAATCGACATAAGGCTCGGGACTGATCAGATGAGAGCTCTTCGTATTCTGCCATGAAAGGAAGAAGGAAAATCATAAGCTTTAGTAATTATACCACGACCAAGTGGTCCTGTTTCTTGAGAATTGAGGAAATTTGGGTGAGAAATTCAGGTTTTTCATTCTACCTGCTTGTAACAAAAATGCAAGATGGTGATTTTGTAATCTCTTTGCCAACTAGAACAACAATCCTCCATGACAAATAATGCGTGCAGTAACGTAATTTAGTTTTGTTGGTTTTGAGAGGTATTGCAAACATGTTTGAGTTCCCACATTGGAACACTAGAGTTCCTTGGAGGTCTTTATAAAACTTACTATTCGAAATAGAACAGTTCGTATTGGCTATGCAAGTGGCCCAATCAAGTGGTTTGTGGGTATGACCTTTAGGTCAATGGTTAATTAATATATATATATATATATATATATATAATAAATCAAAGATGGGCCTTGGGCCTTGGGGCTCTGTGATTTAAATTAAACAAAAGAAGTAGATCAAAAAAGAAAAAAAAACTAAATTCTTTATAAATGGGATTAAATTTTGTTTTTTAAACGTACAGCCACACGACTATACTATTTATACATTTAAAAAAAGGGATTCCCCAGCGCATAGGTGTTGCGTGTCACAGCCTACCTAAAAAAAATTGGGGAAAATAAGTATAGCCGCACGGCTATACTATTTATGGAAGAAAATTCAGAAAGAATCCAGTATAGCCGTGCGGCTATACTCTTTTTACACAGGCCAAGCCCTATTCGCCATGTGGCAAACGGTTAAGGCCGGGCGGCTCTACTATTTTTAATTAAAATTTTTGAAAAAGCGTATAGCCGCGCGGCTATACTATTTTTAATAAACAATTAAGGAAAAACTGAGATTTTTTTAAAATATATTTTATTTTTATTCAATAATATGTTAGAATTATGTGTATAATACGTGAATTTTGCGTCATACTGAAATTTTTGTTAAAATTAAGTGCACTAAACATGAGAAAGACGTGTATAAAACATTATTAAACGTGAAAGTGCAAAAATCTTTATGTGGGTAATAGCTTTGGAAAAGTAAAAAATCAAAAAGGGACAGTTGATACTCGAGCAATGGCCTAATAATAACATATAGGGCTCTTGGGCTATGGAGAAATTTAATTAAGGCACCCAAACGAGTTCACAAAAGCCTTAATAAATATAAATTAATTATTTTGGGGACTTTTACTTTAATTTTTTATACATATTAAAATACAAGTAGCAATTAAGGTAATTCTTTATAAATGGGATTAAATTTTGTTTTTAAAAAGTATAGCCGCACGGCTATACTATTTATATATTTAAAAAAAGGGATGCCCCAGCGCATAGGTGCCGCGTGTCATAGCCTACTTTAAAAAAATTGGGGAAAATAATTATAGCCGCACGGCTATACTATTTCTAAAAGCAAATTCAGAAACAATCCAGTACAGCCGTCCGGCTATACTCTTTTTACACCGGCCAAGGCATATGCGCCACGTGGCAAACGGTTGCAGCCGGGCGGCTGCACTATTTTTAATTAAAATTTTTGAAAAAGAGTATAGCCGCGCGGCTATACTATTTTTAATAAACAATTAAGGAAAAACTGAGATTTTGTTTGAAATATATATTATTTTTATTCAATAATATGTTAGAATTATGTGTATAATACGTGAATTTTGCGTCATACTGAAATTTTTGTTAAAATTAAGTGCCCTAAACATGAGAAAGACGTGTATAAAACATTATTAAACGTGAAAGTGCAAAAATCTTTATGCGGGTAATAGCTTTGGAAAAGTAAAAAAATCAAAAAGGGACAGTTGATACTCGAGCAATGGCCTAATAATAACATATAGGGCTCTTGGGCTATCGAGCAATTTAATTAAGGCACCCAAACGAGTTTACAAAAGCCTTAATAAATATAAATTAATTATTTTGGGGACTTTTACTTTAATTTTTTATACATATTAAAATACGAGTAGTAATTAAGGTAATTCAAAAAGGCTAAGATATTGCTCAGTTACATATATTAAACAAAAGAAGTAGATCAAAAAAGAAAAAAACTAAATTCTTTATAAATGGGATTAAATTTTCTTTTTTAAAAGTACAGCCGCACGGCTATGCTATTTATATATTTAAAAAGAGGGATGCCCCAGCGCATAGGTGCCGCGTGTCACAGCCTACTTAAAAAAAAATAGGGGAAAATAAGTATAGCCGATACTATTTCTAGAAGACAATTCAGAAAGAATCCAGTACTGCCGTGCGGCTATGCTCTTTTTGCACCGGCCAACGCCTGTGCGCCACGAGGCAAACGGTTACAGCCGGGCGGCTGTACTATTTTTAATTAAAAATTTTGAAAAAGTGTATAGTCGCGCGGCTATACTATTTTTAATAAACAATTAAGGAAAAACTGAGATTTTTTTTTCAAATATATATTATTTTTATTCAATAATATGTCAGAATTATGTCTATAATATGTGAATTTTGTGTCTTACTGAAATTTTTGTTAAAATTAAGTGCACTAAACATGAGAAAGACGTGTATAAAACATTATTAAACGTGAAAGTGCAAAAATCTTTATGTGGGTAATAGCTTTGGAAAAGTAAAAAATCAAAAAGGGACGGTTGATACTCGGGCAATGGCCTAATAATAACATATAGGGCTCTTGGGCTGTGGAGAAATTTAATTAAGGCACCCAAACGAGTTCACAAAAGCCTTAATAAATATAAATTAATTATTTTGGGGACTTTTACTTTAATTTTTTTAAACATATTAAAATACAAGTAGTAATTAGTTCAAAAAGGCTAAGATTTTGCTCAATTACATATATTAAATAAAAGAAGTAGGTCAAAAAAGAAAAGTAAAGAAACTAAATTTTTTATAAATGGGATTAAATTTTCTTTTTTAAAAGTACAGCGGCACGGCTATACTATTTATATATTTAAAAAAAAAAAAGGATGCCCCAGCGTATACGTGCCGTGTGTTAGAGCCTACTTAAAAATTTTTTGGGGAAAATAAGTATAGCTGGACGGCTATACTATTTCTAAGAAGAAAATTCATAAAGAATCCAGTATAGCCGGACGGCTATACTCGTCTTACACCGGCCAAGGCTTATGCGCCACGTGGCAAACGGTTAGAGCCGGGCGGCTGTACTCTTTTTCAATAAGCCTATACTATTTTTAATAAACAATTAAGGAAAAACTGAGATTTTGTTAAATATATATTATTTTTATTTAATAATATGTTAGAATTATGTGTATAATACATCAATTTCGCGTCTTACTGAAATTTTTGTTAAAATTAAGTGCACTAAACATGAGAAAGACGAGTATAAAACATTATTAAACGTGAAAGTGCAAAAATCTTTATGCGGGTAATAGCTTTGGAAAAGTAAAAAATCAAAAAGGGACGGTAGATACTCGAGCAATGGCCTAATAATAACAGATAGGGCTCTTGGGCTATGGAAAAATTTTATTAAGACACCCAAAGGAGTTCACAAAAACCTTAATAAATATAAATTAATTATTTTGGGTACTTTTACTATAATTATATATATATATATTAAAATACAAGTAGTAATTAAAGTAATTCAAAAAGGCTACAATATTGCTCAATTACATATATTAAATAAAAGAAGTAGGCCAAAAAAAGTAAAGTAAAGAAACTAAATTTTTTATAAATAGATTAAATTTTCTTTTTTAAAAGTACAGCCGCACGGCTAAAAAAGGATGCCCAAGTGCATAGTTTCCTCGTGTCACAGCCTACTTAAAACAAATGTGGGGAAAATAATCCAGTATAGCCGGGAGGCTATACTCTTTTTATACCCGCCAAGGCCTATGCGCCACGTGTCAAACGGGTACAGCCGGGCAGCTGTACTATTTTTAATTAAAAATTTTGAAAAACGAGTATAGCCGCGCATCTATACTATTTTTAATAAACAATTAAGGAAAAACTGAGATTTTTTTGAATATATATTATTTTTATTCAATAATATGTTAGAATTATGTGTATAATATGTGAATTTTGTGTCTGACTGAAATTTGTGTTAAAATTGGGTGCACTAAACATGAGAAATACGTGTATAAAACATTATTAAACGTGAAAGTGCAAAAATCTTTATGCAGGTAATAGCTTTGGAAAAGTAAAAAATCAAAAAGGGACAGTAGATACTCGAGCAATGCCAAATAATAATAGATAGGGCTCTTGGGCTATGGAGAAATTTTATTAAGACACCCAAACGAGTTCACAAAAGACTTAATAAATATAAATTAATTAGTTTGGTGACTTTTACTTTAATTTTTTATATATATTAAAATACAAGTAGTAATTAAAGTAATTCAAAAGGACTAAGATATTGCTCAATTACATATATTAAATAAAAAAAGTAGGCCAAGAAAGAAAAGTAAAGAAACTAATTTTTTTTATATAAATGGGATTAAATTTTCTTTTTTAAAAGTACAGCCGCACCGCTATACTATTCATATATTTATAAAAAAAAGAGATGCCCCAGCGCGTAGGTGCCGCGTGTCACAGCCTACTTAAAAAAAACTTGGGGAAAATAATTAAGTATAACCGGGCGGCTATACTCTTTTTACACTGGCCCTATGCACCACGTGTCAAACGGGTACAGCCGGGCGGCTATCCTATTTTTAATTAAAAATTTTGAAAAACAAGTATAGCCGCGCGGCTATACTATTTTTAATAAACAATTAAGAAAGAACAGAGATTTTTTTAAATATGTATTATTTTTATTCAATAATATGTTAGAATTATGTGTATAATAAGTGAATTTTGTGTCTTGCTGAAATTTTTGTTAAAATTAAGTGCACTAAACATGAGAAATACGTGTATAAAACATTATTAAACGTGAAAGTGCAAAAATCTTTATGCGGGTAATAGCTTTGGAAAAGTGAAAAATAAAAAAGGGACAGTGGATACTCGAGCAATGGCCTAATAATAACATATAGGGCTCTTGGGCTATGGAGAAATTTAATTAAGACACCCAAACGAGTTCACAAAAGACTTAATAAATATAAATTAATTGTTTGAATTAATTATTTTGGGGAGTTTTACTTTAATTTTTTATATATATTAAAATACAAGTAGTAATTAAAGTAATTCAAAAAGGCTAAGATATTGCTCAATTACATATATTAAATAAAAGAATAGGCCAAAAAAGAAAAGTAAAGAAATTAAATTTTTTATAAATGAGATTAAATTTTCTTTTTTAAAAGTACAGCCGCACCGCTATACTATTTATATATTTTAAAAAAAAGGATGCCCCCAGCACATAGGTGCCGTGTGTCACAGCCTACTTAAAAAAAATTTGGGGAAAATAATCCAGTATAGCCGAGTGGCTATACTCTTTTTACATCAGCCAGGGCCTATGCGCCACGTGTCAAACGGGTACAGCAGGCCGGCTGTACTATTTTTATTTAAAAATTTTGAAAAACGATTATAGCCGGGCGGCTATACTATTTTTCATAAGCAATTAAGGATAAACTGAGATTTTTTTTAATATATATTATTTTTATTCAATAATATGTTATAATTATGTGTATAATACGTGAATTTTGTGTCTTACTGAAATTGTTGTTAAAAATAAGTGCACTAAACATTGGAAATACTTGTATAAAACATTATGAAACATGAAAGTGCAAAAATCTTTATGCGTGTAATAGCTTTGGAAAAGTAAAAAATAAAAATGGGACAATAGATACTCGAGTAATGGCCTAATAATAATGAATAGGGCTCTTGGGCTGTGGAGAAATTTAATTAAGACACCCAAACGATTTCACAAAAGGCTTAATAAATATAAATTAATTATTTTGTGGACTTTTACTTTAATTTTTTTTTATGACCACTTATGACTTCTGCCTCAAGTAAGAGCTAACTAAACAATAACATCTTTTCGTTTTAGTATTACAATATAGTATATGCATCTTCTACATTGGTAAATATAGGACTAGTTAATCCTCCCTTTTCACATGAGCTTAGTAGTCCCCTCTTAAGGAGATGTTTTTGGTGGGCTCGGTATTAGCAATCCTGTCTAAGACTAGAATTAAATGAAACAAACATGGTACTAAATTTAGTCCAAGTCAGGCCAAGCCAAGTCTGTGTACCAAACGACCCCTAAGATTATTTTATGTTTTAAGGTTTACAGTTTTCTCTTTCCCTCCATACTTTTATATGACCTTTTTATGGAGAGGGGCGATAGCATACTAAACTCACACACACTATACGGATGTTAGAGTTCAAACTCAGGACCTTGTTTGATGGAGTAAATACTCCAAACCACTACACTAATGGGTCCTTTGCCACCTATCGTGTATATACATCTCTCACATATATGATGAGTAAACTCATCAAAATTTAACAACATGTATCAATAATCATTTAATTAACAACTCTACAGTTCATCGATTTATTTAAATTCAACCAGTAAGTTTATAGGTATAATACTATCCCTTCCATGCATGTGAGGGTAAATGATGTAGTTGATTTTTCAAATCTTATTTATGTTCAACCATATCAAAAAAAAAAGAAAAAAGAAGAAACAAATTAAGAAATTATTTAACTACATTTTTATTGAAAACATAAAAAATTACAATTACTCGTATTTTTGTAGAAAGTTTATTTATTCATATCCAACATGGAAACACATAGAATGTCAACATTTATGGGTTTTGTGTAAAAGATCTATAACATGGGCGATGACTTCGGCACACCTTCCATTACTCTCTTAACACATTTTCTATAGGCATGCTCACTTCGAAGATATATATTGCCTCTATTTCATGCAAACGCTTTAATATGTTAGAGTGTGTACGACAGTTGTGTACTGCACATTTCTTGGTTAGCACACGAATGCAGCTTCGCAAATATACATCGTATCCCTTCCATGGTTGGGGAGGAAGTTGATATCCTTCCCACGGATCTTTCCTGTTCTCATCATCTTGTTCATCACTCATTGATTGTGTAATGCAGGCCCCACATAAGAATAGTAATATCACCAACATCATTTGGTACCCCGTAAACTGTTGCGCCATGCTTGATCACTATGCTCGAAATTCCAAGATAGATGATAATGTTTCTCAAGAGAAAAAGAATACCTTAAGATGAGTGAATGTTGTAGGAGATTGAGTTTTTATAGTGCAATATACATTATGAATGTCTACTTATTTGGTATACATATTTATTATATGCAAAGTTAATTTGAAATTAAGTAACAAGGCAAAACTGTATAATTGATAGAAAGAGTAACGAACAAAGTGTTTTTCTTGCCAACCTATCTAGTAAATGTTATACACGCCACATTATTACATTCAAGATAATATTGTAGAACCAAATTATAGACCATTACGTATGTTGAGATAAATGTTTGGGCGAGAGAGAGAGAGAGAGAGAGAGAGAGAGAGAGAGAGAGAGAACATCGAAACTAAAAATTTAATTCTATAGGTAATGTGAGAAAAATGAATTGAAGAATTAAAGTGAATAAGAACCGGAGTCTAGAGGGTATTTATAAGTTCTCATCATTCATTATAATTGAGCATATTTTCTATTTTTTGTTCTTTATCAATAGAGTAGGATCTTGTTGGTACCAATTTTCTTTTAAAGATGGAATTGAAAAACAAAAGGATTTCACCACTTTGAAGAGGATGCGAAAATAGTAATATGATCTTCCAAGTTATTCAAGAATTATGTTACATTATATATGCAATCCATGAGACACAAATACGGTTATTTATTAAACCTAAATATTCTTTTATGTGTTAAGGTTTAAAGTTTCTTTTATCTCTACTTATTATGAATTTTTTTTTTTTTTTTTGGTTTAACACAAAGGTGATAGCGTTTTATTAATGATGAGGAAAGGAACATAATGACATCGTTTTGAGCCCAGTTTTCCTCATTTTTTTTTTTAATGGCATGGTCCAAAACAACATCATTTTGGCTAGGACTTTAAAAAATAAAAAATTAGGCGCACTACGCCCACATGCAGCGCATCAGACGAACTTGGGTGAGGCATTTTGTTGAACACCTGGAGTACACCACTACCAGCCTGAGCACATGGGAAATTCGCAGCACCTACAAAGGTTTGTTCAATGAGAGGAGATGTAGCTTCACCTCCTTACGCCTTCATAGGTTCGTCACTAAGCATAAGAGAGATAACACTCCTGGAACAAGGCATGAGGATTCGAATTTGGACATCTTCCAACACTAGTTATGCCAATGCCTAAGACTTGATGTATATAAACAAGAGAGCACCTGACTACACTCTCTCACACTCTCACTACTCTAGGAGTGGAAATTTTTTTTTTCTTGCAATGCAGATAGCAATATTTTGCTATTCCCGGTCAATAACACAATAACACGTGGAAAAGTAATCCCACGTGTCATTGTGTTATTAGTCTGAGATAGCAAAAAGTACTATTCCTATTGTATGAGAGTTTCTTCTAGGAGTGATATACACAATCTCTCTCACTCTCACTTTCCTTGGAGTGGAACACTGAATTCTTGGATGCTTGGATTGGTGAGCTATCTTGGCTGACGAAGTTAATGCCACTTATCACATGGCATTGGAAATTATAAAGACAACTCAAATATCCAAGTTCACATACCGAACATAACTGATGGATGAACCAACCACAAAATTTATTGGAACATGAACAATTTCACCTTCATGCACTATTTTTAGAGCATCCGCAATGGTGATGGTCATTTCAATTTTATTTCAATAAATTAAACTTTTGACTTCTAGTGGTAAAGTTCAGTTCATTTCAGAGATTAATATTTCATTTTAGGGATCAATAGTTCATTTCAGAAGTTCACATTATGAACTTTATAATGAAATTCATTTCGATAAGCTGACCCACCATAATAACTCTATAGCCTCTCTCTTATTGACATATGGACAACATTTTTGGGCCCTAGTCTATGTTGAACCAAAAAAATTCATAATTTTTTTTGCCAAGGTTGTATTGGTCAAAGCCCAGGTCCAGCCAACCTTATCCAATCTTGTTGGCGAGATCATAATCCTATTAGGAGATTTATTTTCTATTTTATTAGGATTTTATTTCTTTCTTTTTTGTACAAATTTTGTGCGATTAGGAGTTTATTTGTTTCCTTGTATAACCCTACTAGGATTTACACACTTGTATTACAAATACCTCCTTTTGGAGAATGAAAATATTCTACCACATGTTATTTGACTTGGCATCAGAGCTGACTTTTTAGTGATCTGTGTGTTGTGCCCATCCGTGTTCTAGTCCCATATACATATATATATATATATTATATTTCCATCTGTGTTGTGTGTGCCCTCCTGGGTTTGTGTATTGTGTTGTTGTGTTTGTGCCCTTCCTGTCTTTACGCATTTGTTGTATTTGTGCCTCTACTGTGTTCCGCTGTGTACGCTGCCGTGATCTGTTGAGTTTCTGCTGCAATCATGGGTGATAATCCCATTGTTGGTTATGTTGTTGCTAATTCTTCAAATTTGTGTGCTTCTGGCTCTATTCTGCGTATTGGCTCCAATACTTGGATAATTGACACTGGTGCTTCTGATCATATAACTTATGATGCTAAATTTTTTGATGAGTTGTCTAGTAACACCCGTGACCCATACATAAGTAGTGTTGACGGCTTGCCCACTCCAATTACTGGCGAGGGCACAATCTCTCTCACTCATACTCTGTCCTTATCTCGTGCATTACTAGTTCCCACTATCCATTGTAACTTGTTATTTGTTGGTTGATTACTTGATACACTTAATGCTTATGCTACTTTTTATTCTACACATTGCTCTTTTCAGGATCTCAAGACTCATGAGACGATTTGGCATGGTAAATGGATAGGGGAGGTTATATTATTTGACATTGTCTGCTGTACTAGTTCGTGATCGTGTTGTTAATACTGTTCAAAGTTGCAGTTTCAAAGACACAAAAAATTTGGTTATGACATCGTCGCTTGGGACAGCAGTCGTTTGGCTACCTTAAGCGTCTTGTGATGAGTCTAGTTTTAAGTGTGAGACATGTATTCTGGAAAAAAGCCATCGCACTGCGTTTCCTTTGAGTGACAGTAAAGCTGCAAAGCCTTTTGATTTATTGCATTCTGATGTATGGGGTTCGGCTCGCGTTACTTTGAACGGATTTCATTGGTTCATCACATTTATTGATGATTATACCTGACTCACTTGGGTTTTCTTGCTGAAAAATAAACATGATGTTGCTTCCATCCTTTGAGAGTTTTGTACTATAGTGTCTACTCAGTTTCAAGCTCAAGCTCGAGTCAAAGTATTCCGAATTGATAACGGAGGAGAATATGTAAATAATACCTTCGCGTATTTCTTCCGTGCTCAAGGTATTATTCACCGAACTATAACCCCTTTTACCCCTCAACAAAATGGTATGTCTGAAAGGAAGAATTGACAATTACATGAAGTTGCCCGCTCACTCATATTGGATATGTCTTTTCCTCGTCATCTTTAGGGGCATGCTGTTCTGTCTACTGCCTATTTGATTAATTGTACTCCTTGACTAGTTCTTGATTTCAAGTCTCCGCATGATGTGTTTGTTGACCATGTTTCCCCTGTCTCCGTCTCCAAGTTTCCCCCTAATGTTTTTGGTTGTCTTTATTGGTTACTCTTCTACACAGAAGGGTTATAAGTGCTATCATCCACCTACATAGAAGGTGCATGTTACTTTGGACGTGAATTTCTATAAAGAAGTGTCATATCATGTCTCTTCCCCCTCTCCAATTCCGGGGAGAGGGGGAGTGAATTTTAGAGTCTTGGATTGGAGAATCTTGGACTTGAACTGCATAATGATATATTTGAAGATGTTACTCTCAGGAAGAAAACAATCGGTCACACTAGAGAAAGCAACCGGTCACCACAGCCTGAAGCTGAAGATGGTGCTCTCTATGAAGAAAGGAGCAATCGACATTTGGAACTCGACCGGTTGACTAAATACGGGGATGACGAAATCTCTCTCTATGAAGAAATGACTGGTCGATAGTTAGGATGCAATTGGTCGACTGTGCCTGAAAATTGTGACAGTGACCCTTGTGACCAGTGTGCAGCTAAGTTCAATGCAATACCCCCCTTTGCCCTGCCATTATCCCAATCTACTCATGATAGTGAATCAAGTGAGATAATTTCTAATGATCTATCTGTGTTAACTTATCAGTTACCCTCACAAACCACTCGTGAGAAACCTAAAGTACAATATTCTCCTGATATATATGCCAAGTCCAAATATCTCATTAGCCATTATGTGTCAACTCATCATTCATGTAAGTCATATGCATCATATTTATGTTAATTATCTACTGTATGTGTGCCAACTTGCCAACTAAGCTGCAGAATGCTCTTTCTAACCCTGAATGGGTGGATGCCATGAATGTTGAAATGGAAGCTTTGAAAAAGAATGAAAGTTGGGATTTAGTCCCTTTACCAAAGGGGAAGAAAGTTGTTAGGTGCAAATGGGTGTTTACTTTGAAGCAGAAGGCAGATGGTTCCATTGACCGTTACAAGGCTGGATTGGAAGGAAAAGGTTATATTTATACCTATGAAGTGGATTACTTGGAGACCTTTGTTCCAGTAGCAAAGCTTAATACTATGCATGTACTCTTGTCCCTGGATGCTAATCGTGACTAGCCCTTATTGTAGTTTGATGTCAAAAATGAGTTCCTACATGGTGACCTCAAGGAAGAAATATACATGGATCTTCTTTTTGGTACGTATTTCTGTGACCTCTAAGGAGGGTGTTGTATGTAAGCTGTGAAAATCCTTATATGAATTAAAGCAGTCTCCAAGAGCATGGTTTGGGAGATTTGTTGCGTCTATAAAGAAATTTGGGTATGTACAGAGTAATTCGAACTATACTTTGTTTCAAAAGCATCATAAAGGTAAATTAATAGCTTTAATTATTTATGTTGATGATATAATTGTAATTGGAGATGATCAAGCAGAAATGCAAAATCTTCAGAAGTATCTAGCTTCAGAGTTTGAGATGAAGTCATTGGGTGACTTGAAGTACTTTCTTGGGATTGAAGTTGCTAGATCTAAGCATGGTATCTTTATGTCCCAAAGTATGTTTTGGATTTACTTGCAAAGACTGGAATGTTGGATTGTAAACCAATTGATACCCCTAGTGAACAAAATCATAAGTTAGGGTTATATCCTGATCAAGTTCCTACTGATAAAGAGCATTATCAAAGACTTGTGGGGAAATTGATTTATTTAGCTCATACACGTCTTGATATTGCATATGAAGTGAGTGTAGTGAGTCAGTTTATGAGTTCTCCCAGTAAAGATCATATATGTGCTGTGATGCATATTCTAAGGTATCTAAAAGTAACTCATGGCAAGGGGTTAAAGTTTCCAAGTATGGTTATATAGATGTGGAAAGGTATATGGATGCCGATTGGGCTTGTTCAGTCATTGATAAACGTTCTATGTCAGGATATTTCACATTTGTTTGTGGTAATATTGTTACTTGGAGGAGTAAAAAGCAAAAAATAGTACCTCGGTCTAGTGCTGAAGCCGAGTATGAGTATCGTAGGATGACTCAAGGTGTGTATGAGTTACGATGGTTTAGGAGATTGTTGGGATATCTTGGGTTTGAGCCCAAGAAACCCATGAATTTGTATTGTAATAATAAAGTTGCAATTGTGATTGCTCATAACCTTGTGCAACATGATCATACAAAGAATGTGGAGGTTGATTGGCATTTTATTAAAGAGAAGTTGGATGCTGAGATTATTTCTTTTCTGTTCATATAATCCAAGTATCAGCTATCAGATGCTCTTACGAAAGCTGTGTTTACTACTATCTTTCTCAACTCACTTGATAAGTTGGGCATGCGTGACATCTTTGCTCCAACTTGAGGGAGAGTGTTGGCGAGATCCTAATTCTATTAGGATTTTATTTCTTTCCCTTTTGTACAAATCTTGTGTAATTAGGGGTCTATTTATTTCCTTGTATAACCCTACTAGGGTTTACACACTTGTATTATAAATACCTCCTTTTGGAGAATGAAAATATATCAGAAAATATTCTATCCCATAGTGTTTGATTTGCTGATCAAATAAAGGTAGGAAATTCAAAAAGAAAAAGATGAGAGTTTGACCAAATAGTGAGCATTCTCACAGGAGATTGGCGGTTCTTTTTTTAGACATTCTGATGGGTGATCAATGTATAAACAGCAAGAAAAGAAGAAAAAGGAGAAGATAGAGGGGCAGCCGGCAGGCTGTAGAGAGATACAAAAATAAAATAAAAAGGCGCAAGGCTTGGGGAAGAATGGAGCAAAGTCGTGCTGAAGGAGACAAAGGCAATCAAGTTTCCTCTCTCGAAGTCTATTTTCTATAACTTTTTAGCATGTGCAACTAAGCAGCATAAAATTATAGAAATTTTACTGCACAAAGCATGCTCAGAAAACATTCAATAAAACTTATTCAAGATCAAATAATGAAATTCATTCATATAAACTTATTTATAAAATCATTTACATAAACTCATTTATAGAAAATCATTTATGAAAGAAAGGTCCACTCACTGCTGGTCCGAGCTAACTGGACCTCTTGAAGGTCCCTCCTGTGGCTCAGCCTGGCCTCTGGTGCCTGATTAACCATGAAGATTAAATTAATAAAACTGCTCAATAAAAGAATTAAATTAAATACCTTGACCCCCGGCTCCTAGAAATGCGTGCACTCATTTTCAAGTCAACCCTATGCCCACTTCAGCTTTTCAGACAGTTAGAACGGCCTTAAAAGATCTGAAGCTTTACTAAGCGATAAACTGCCAGACCGGCCGATCCGGAACTCCGTGGGGTCCACTATCTCCGATGGCCGATCTGGAATTCTCTAGAGGTTCCTCACAGAGAAATACCCAAATCTTGCGAGTTTGGCCCGAATTGGACGGTCAGATTAGCCAAAATCGCGTTATCGCTTAAATTCCAAACCCTAACCCCAGGGTTCGCGATATCGAAGTATCCGGGACTCCGATTCGCGATCCGTTGAATCCTACACGATCCTGAAATCATGTAGAACGACATATCTGAACTTGAGTGCAATCCAACGGCTCGACGATATAGCACCCGGGAATCGCATAATATGGAAAATTCTTTCGGGGCTCAAACGGACTCCAAATTGAGATCCGCAAAATACTACGCGCTCGTGACAGCACGAGGATCGCAAAAATACACAGATTCACTACTGTACCCTCACCCACGCGCCGCCACACGCGCCGGCAGTTTAGGTGTCCAAAGCGATAACGGCTCGCTGGAAAAACTCAAAACCAAGACTCCAAACTCCTATCCTAGGTAAAACACCCCATTTGGAGCCACTTTTGTTTTTAATGTATAAAGACCAACATATTTTGCAAAAGAAGAACAATATAATCTTGGGAAATAGCTTAAAATACCACCAATTTTATAATTTTTTGTCAAAATACCACCCTTCCTCAAAATTTTTAAAACTACCACCTATAAATATATCTTTATTGTAAACTGATTGCACCCATATCACTTTTTCAGAAATTGAGTTCTCGCTCAAACTCTCTTGGCTCTGTCTCTCTCTTTAGCCTAGCTCTCTCTCTCTCCGACATAGTCATCTTCCTCCCTCAGCCATCCAAGCTTAACTCCACAGTTCACATCCACGAGGTACTGTTCACGTTCCTTTTCTTAGAAATTTGGGGTTTTTGTGAATTTGGTTTATGATGTATGGATTTGTATGAAATTGGTTTAGGGGTTTCTTCCAAATTGGTTTGATAGGAAGGTGATGTTGTTGCTGTCGCTGACAGACTATTTTTCCTGGGTTGTGGTTGGTAGGTGTTACTGCGAATGCTTACAAGGTTGCTGATTCTCCTTCTAAGGTCTCTCTTTCTCTCTATTTCTTCAAATTCTAAGGGTTTTTTTTTTTTTTTTTTGGGGTTACTTTTTTTTGATTTCTTTTGCTAATTGTAATTGGGCCTTTGTTGCAGAGGTGGATTTCTTTTGTGCCCAAAAGATTGTGACTTTGTTGAAAGTTCGTAAATGGAAAAGGCAGCTGCCCCCTGCGGCTTGGAATGCTCAATTCGGAGGTATTATGCCTTGAATTTTTACAAAAGAAGAATTGGAACTACCCTATAGAAGGCAAAACAAAAATATATAAGAGGAAAAAAGGAGAAAATTTATCTAATTTCCCTTTTTTTAGTTGTATTTTTTTTTTCTCGGTCCTTTTTTTTGGGGGGGGTGGGGGGTTCAGGATGCAGGGTCGATCTAGTTGGTTTACATTGATGTAGTTCCAATATGTAAAGATGGAGTTTATATATATATGTACATGATATAGAGTCAATTTCATACCTTGTTAATGGTATTAGCTTGTTAGGCTTGTGGGAGATTCATTTTGTTTTCTTTCATTTTCTATAAATGATTCTGATTATTTACAACGTTGGACAGACTTCCCTACATCATTTTTGTTGTTGGTGGGGGGGGAGGGGGGGAGGAGACACCCTGTTTCGTTACAGGGTTTATTGACTGCATTCTTCCTTGTTCTGGAAGACCTCCTCAGTTCCATTGAGCCGACAAACCTTATGAAGTTGAATGTGAAGTGTTACCTTGCATCTACATGTTTCATCTTTTAACTTTATTTTCATGTTTCACACTGATGCTTGTAGTTATTTCTAGTTTTGCATACAGATTAGCAAATAGGTTATGCATTTACTGTTTAGTCATCTAATGATTTGATATCTAATATTTAGGCATGTGGGAATTTATAGATGTACCGATTATGCATACATATAGGTTTTGTGCTTGTATTAGGAAGTTAGATTCTTGTGGTTCCTCTTCAATGGCATGAATTTAAATTGTTGTGCTTCATGATTAGGGTCTGAAGAACAACCATGTAGTAAGAAAGTTGGAGAAACGTCAACAGATTTGCACCCTTGACCAACATATTGAAGAGTAATTTGGTGGTGGTCGTCTATTGGCTTGTATCTCATCACGACCTAGATAGTGGCTGTGCTGATGGGTATGTGACTTTATTTGCCTATGTCTGTTTCTAGTCAGCCGATATGTCATTGGCATATTAGTGTAGTTACCATATTGCAAGGGCTGAAATCTGGATGATAACAGCTTCTTTTTATTGTTGTTTTAAAGTGAGGTATGTATGGATCTTATGAAATTTTTACAGAAATATATTGGAGGGCAAATAATTTTATTTTAGTTTTTTTATTCCCAAATGATACCCAAAACATGTAAGCTTCACACTATGTTAATTTCTGCAGGATGGGAAAACATTGGACAATGAGTTGGAGGTTGTTAAGGGAAAGAAGCTAGACAAGGGCTACATATCCCCTTATTTTATCACCAACCAGAACAATCAGAAATGTGTAAGTTTTGGTTTGATTCAGCGATGACTATGTCTTGAAACTGTTAGAGGGCTACTTGTTAAAGTTAGTAGCACCTCAAGTCCCTTTTTGATTGATGCTGATTATCTTCAAACTTGTGTATGTGCTGATAGGAATTGGAAAATCCTCTAATCATAATCCATGAGAAGAAAATCTCAAGTATTAATGCTGTGGTTAAAGTATTGGAGTTGGTCTTGCAGGTTATCATTTCTCTGGTTAGGTTCACTAGTTTCTTCTTTTTTATCATGAATTGGTTGACAAACTTTTGCTCTTTTCAAAAGCAAAGGTCTTTGCATTTTGTTATATCTTTCAGAACCAAAGTTATAAAGGAAAATGGTTTTCCTCTTTGTTAATTGAGAATCATCTGCAGTTATGACTTCAGATCTATAGATAACTTGTTGTTGCTGATATTGCTACACGGGAGGAGAATAGAACAGCTTGAAAAATGTGCAAGAAGAGAGAGCTAACTCATACACCGAAGAACAAATTGGTGAAGTTAAGATCAAATTAGTAGAATTTGTGAGCTCTCCATTATTTATAATTATAGGTAGGAAGTATGTATGTAATAGAGCAAAGATTGGTTGACTATGTAATAACAATTGAATTGTCAAGTTTTATGAAAGAAATAATTTTTGCTTCTTGGGATAGTATTGTTAGGGTTCGGTGGAGATTTATTTTCCATGTCTAAATTGTAGTCTGTAATGGAAGTGTGTGTATTGTATGTAGATTGACTTAATATTGCTGTCCTATTGCCTATGTATTGCACTAATATTGCTTGTGTATTGTATACATATTGTATCATATTGCCATCATATTGCATGTATATTGTAATGCTATTGCTATCGTATTGCCATTATATTGCCCTAATATTGCCTCTCTAGTGTATGTATATTGACTACGGCTCATCAATGGGTTTACGGTTGGGCCATATTGCATTCAAAAAGAAGACGAGGAGGAGAAAGAAACAACGTACCTTTCAAAAACAGGCAGTCAGGTGCATCATAATTGCATCGTAAGACATTGTAAGAAATTATTTTAAAAAATAATAACAACTAAAAAATAATTTACCAAAAAAGGAAGGTATGAATAAATATGCAAATGCTTCGTCATGGGTTGAAGAAAAGGATGATTACATTTGGTGGTTTGATTATGTTTGGTGATACGATATGTTGTTCGTCTAAATCTTCATATATGTAATTGTTATGTTAATACTTGACACAAATTCATCTCATAATCATCCAATTATTAAAGCTAAGTAAATGAAATGAAACAAAAGAAGAAGTCCAAAATAAACAGAAACAACAATTTCTAGCACCCATTTATCGCTTCTGTATTACCACTATATCACCAACGTATCACCAGCTTAGCGTTGATGACCATTAGTTCAAACATTATGTGATCTAATAGGGATAACTAATTTTTGGAACAACTAATGAATCTTCAAAAAGATAAAGAACAACTAGTAAACTAATGTATGCAGTTTAACTTTGCACGGGTCATAGTGCTCAACATGATATTTGGCAACCATCTCTACACTTGGTGTATATTGCAGGCTTCTATGCATTCCAAACCTTCATTCTTCTGTGATAAAACTGTTAAATTACCAAGATTTCTAACACATGGAAGTAAACAAACGAATCTGCACATTTATTTGTACATACACACTGCGTATTGCACATCTGCGCATCTATTAATCACCACACCAATGTTTCAAAGATTGATTCAGAGGGCAAAATGATTGATTACATATTTCAAATTAGTCATCTGCTCATACGAACTTGGCCCTAAAACTGTACTAATGGTAAATATACTGACATAATAGCTATTAATGAAAAATTCTAAACAAACGAGGGACTTATTTTTCTAATATTGTAGTGGAAGCATGTTAAGTGATTTTCCACATTTGTTCATGGGGGTAAAGTATATCTTACCCCTTTCTAAACATTATGAGGTTTCAAATTTCAAAAACAACAGAATGCTAAGCAGAAAAGTAGAATTGCTACATAAATTATTTAGAAGGAACAAAGTCAAAACTAATTTGACAAATCTTAAGAAAGCTGTATGCTTCACTAATTCAACTAACAGATTCCCAGTGCAGGAAATGAAATATACCTATATCACATAAATTGCAAAGAAAACCACAGAGACTAAATGTTAACAATGGATACAAAAATGAGTAGAATTCAGTGGAAACGAACACATCGTTTCAAACAAGTAAACTGTTATATGTCCATAAAGAGCAACTATGTTTATATATGGAGGTGTACGAAATAGTTCAACTTCAAAATGGAAACAGTTTATGTGCCATGTAAGGCAATGAACATATAACAAGGTGAGTCTTCAACAAATTAAAAGTAGACAATTATTTTCAAACAATCTGACAGCTGCTCGAGAAAACTGAGGGAGTTAAGGCATGAGATGCAAACAGATAAACACCGTTAAGCACTCGGACGAACCCATGCTATAATACAAGCCAACAGACAACCACCACCAAATTGCCCTTCAATATGTTGGTCAATGGTGCAAATCTGTTGATGCTTCTCCAACTTTCTTACTACATGGTTGTTCTTCAGACCCTAATCATGAAGCACAACAATTTAAATTCATGCCATTGAAGAGGAACCACAAGAATCTAACTTCCTAATACAAGCACAAAACCTATATGTATGCATAATCGGTACATCTATAAATTCCCACATGCCTAAATATTAGATATCAAATCATTAGATGACTAAACAGTAAATGCATAACCTATTTGCTAATCTGTATGCAAAACTAGAAATAACTACAAGCATCAGTGTGAAACATGAAAATAAAGTTAAAAGATGAAACATGTAGATGCAAGGTAACACTTCACATTCAACTTCATAAGGTTTGTCGGCTCAATGGAACTGAGGAGGTCTTCCAGAACAAGGAAGAATGCAGTCAATAAACCCTGTAACGAAACAGGGTGTCTCCTCCCCCCCTCCCCCCCCACCAACAACAAAAATGATGTAGGGAAGTCTGTCCAACGTTGTAAATAATCAGAATCATTTATAGAAAATGAAAGAAAACAAAATGAATCTCCCACAAGCCTAACAGGCTAACACCATTAACAAGGTCTAAAATTGACTCTATATCATGTACATATATATATATATAAACTCCATCTTTACATATTGGAACTACATCAATGTAAACCAACTAGATCGATCCTGCATCCTGAACACCACCCCCCGCAAAAAAAGGACCGAGAAAAAAAAAATACAACTAAAAAAAAGGGAAATTAGATAAATTTTCTCCTTTTTTCCTCTTATATATTTTTGTTTTGCCTTCTAT
>NC_047657.1:2590084-2650778 GCF_902201215.1 Prunus dulcis | reverse complement strand
TACGACGACGATTACACGACGGTTTTTTTAAACTACCGTCGTTGTATTACTTATACACGACGGTTTTTCATAAACCGTCGTTTGTATTACTTATAATAGACAACGTCTGTTGAAAATCCGTCGTCTATATATGCCAAATACGTCTGTTTTTGTTTAAAACCGTCGTCTCTGTTGTGTATTACTTGCTATTAAATCTTTGTATAATCTGCTATAGTGATGGTCATTGCCTGTATTTTCACTTTATTATAGATAATAGGTTATAGTGTGGGAGATGGATAAGTCATGGATGCACTCGGATAGAAGATCGAAGGCATATGAATTTGGGGTGGAAGCATTTTTGAACTTTGCTGTAGAAAATCTTCTAACTACAACACATATCCGTTGTCCATGTGTTAAATGTGTTAATTTGAAGTTGTTTGGGGTTGGAATTATAAGGGATCACGTATACTTTAATGGAATTGACCAAAGCTATAAAAATTGGACATTTCACGGAGAACCTTGGGAAGCAACTACTAATGCTAGTAGAAATGTTGAAGAAGATGATGGCCATAGTAGGTACAGTTTTGTGTCTGAAGAAATTGATATGGATGATAATGATTTTGGTGATTTTGGTGATTTTGGTGATTTTGGTTCCGATCCGTATGAGTTTGCCAATGTGATTGGGGATGGAGATCAACAGTGTACCCTGGTTGTAGAAAGTACACGAAGTTATCGGCATTAGTGAAGTTGTATAATTTGAAGGCAAAACATGGGATGAGTGATGTCTGTTTTAAGAATTATTGATACTTCAAGGCGATTTGCTTCGAGAAGGAAATACAATACCAACCTCTATGTATGAGGCTAAAAAGACTTTGTGTGCATTGGGGCTGAGTTATGAGAAAATGCGCGCATGCCCCAATGATTGCATCTTGTATAGGAAGGAGTATGAGGATTCAACTAATTGTCCTACTTGTGGTATCTCAAGGTGGAAGGAAGGCAAAAATTCAATCTTGAAAGAGGGTGTGCCAGCGAAGGTGGTGTGGTATTTTCCTCCAATTCCAAGGTTTAAAAGGATGTTTCAATCACATGAGACAGCTAAGAGTTTGACTTGGCATGCTGCTAGAAAATCAATTGACGGTCAGATGTCTCATCCGGCGGATTCCCCGTCTTGAAACTTCTTGATGATAAATGGCCTGAGTTTGGTAATGAGCCGAGAAACTTGAGATTGGCTCTTTCATCTGATGGATTCAATCCCCACAGTTCTCTAAGTAGCAGATATAGTTGTTGGCCGGTTATCTTAGTTACATATAATCTCCCTCCATGGTTGTGCATGAAGCGAAAGTTCATGATGTTAACCTTATTGATTTCCGGTCCTAAACAACCCGGAAATGATATAGGCGTCTACTTGGAGCCTTTGATTGATGATTTAAAATCTTTGTGGGTTGGGATTAGAGGAGTGTATGATGCACATAATGGAGAATACTTTACACTCAGAGCTGCATTAATGTGGACAATTAATGATTTCCCGCCTATGGAAACTTATCTGGTTGTGTTGTTAAAGGATATAAAGCTTGTCCAATATGCGGCGATGATACACCTAGTCACAGGTTGAAAAATGGCCACAAAATTTGTTACATTGGGCATAGAAAATGGTTACCAATCAATCATCCATATAGGAGGCAGCGTGCAGCTTTTAATGGGAAACCTGAATATGGCATACCTCCCGAGCCATTAACCGGAGAAAAAGTGCTGCATATGGTTGAAAATGGTGACAGAGTTTGTTGGAAGAAGAAATCAATATTCTTTGATCTCGAGTATTGGAAATACCTTCTGTGAGGCATGCCCTAGATGTTATGCACATTGAGAAGAATGTTTGCGATAGTATCATTGGTACATTGCTGGAGATCCCTGGAAAAAATAAAGATGGGATTGCTGCTCGATTAGATTTATTGAACATGGGGGTCAAAACTGATTTGCAACCCAAGTATGGAGAAAGACGTACTCGTTTGCCTCCTGGGCCTTGGAATTTGTCAAGAGCAGAGAAGAGAGAGGTTTGCAATTCTTTCTATGGTATGAAGGTCCCTGAAGGTTATTCTTCAAATATTAAAAATCTTGTATCTTTACAAGATTCAAGACTTCTTGGCCTTAAATCACATGATTGTCATACCTTAATGCAACAATTGCTCCCTGTGGCAATTCGTTCTGTTTTGGAGAAGCCTGCAAGGTATGCAATAACTCGTTTGTGCTTCTTCTTCAATGCTATATGTGCAAAGACTGTTGATGTTTCCAAGCTAGATAAGTTGGAAGAAGATGTAGTAGTTACTCTGTGTTTGCTTGAGAAGTACTTTCCCCCTTCATTCTTTGATATCATGGTTCATCTAGTAGTACATCTTGTCAGAGAAGTTCGTCTATGTGGGCCAGTATATTTTAGGTGGATGTATCCGTTTGAAAGATATATGAAAGTGCTGAAGGGGTATGTTCAGAATCGTACTCGTCCCGAAGGTTGCATTGCTGAGCGGTATATAGCTGAAGAAGCGGTAGAGTTTTGTACTCAGCATTTATCTGATGTTAATACAGTTGGAGTGCCTTCAAGCCAAAAGATGGGAGTTTCAAAGCCATTATCAGGTTGCACAGTGAGCGTAGTTGATCGGGACCTGTTGAATCAAGCACATCTATATGTCTTGGAGAATACGGAGGAAGTCCTACCTTATATCGAGTACGTATGAGTTTTATTCTTTAAGTTTCCATTTTAAATTATTTCTTATGTTTATCTTATATATTTGGGACCGTAATGCTTGAATTTTTCGTGTCATGTAGGCAACATATGATCCACATCAAGACTGCTTATCCAAAATTTAGAAAGAGAACAAAGTGGCTGCGGGATAAGCACAATAGCACTTTCATTCAATGGCTACGCTTCAAGGTATATGTTGTTGAATAACATATTTCTCTTTTAATTTTCTTCTTATTTCTATGTTAGATTGAATTAAGATTTGATTAATTTGCAGGTTCAAAGTGAACTTGAGGAAGACAATCATGGCGTATCAGAAAATTTAAGGTGGCTAGCAGCTGGTCCAAACATGGCAGTGCCATTATATAGGAACTATCTTATTAAAGGTATTAAATTCAATATCAAGGCACAAGATGATGTGCGGACAACTCAAAATAGTGGAGTTTATTTACTTGCACAAACCATGCAAGTTGCTAGTGCCAAGGATAAAAACCCAATTCTCTCAAATATGGGTTTCTATGGTGTCATTCAAGAAATTTGGGACCTTGACTACCAAAAGTTTACAATCCCAGTCTTTAGGTGTGATTGGATAGATAGTTCTGGTCTTGTAGTCGACGAACTTGGATTTACCCTTGTAGATTTGAGTAAAATTGGACATAGGAATGACCAATTTGTTTTGGCTTCTCAAGTCAAACAAATATTTTTTTGTTGACGACCCGATGCATCGTGGTTGGTCGGTAGTTTTATCAATGCCTAATAGAGAATATAATGATGTTATTGGTGATGAAGTCTTAGGTGATGTGATAATTGAGTGTGAGCCATTTACTAGAGGATGCCAAATGTTGACACATTTGATGAACTGGTGGGTGAGTTAGGTGGTCAAAATATTCGAGATGGGTGTGAAGATATATGGATTGAATGATGCTTATGTAATTGGCGGTGTATGACATTCATTTTATAATATATTGTAATGTGATTTCTTCACTTTCATTATACAGGTTTTGGCCACAAAACAATCAGTGCAAAAAATACTGGATCCAGATTACATCATTATATTCTGCATAAAAAACAACGTCTGTTCAAATAAAACACGACGTTATGGTTAACCATTTATTCAGCATATTTACCGACGTCTTAAAGCAACGTAACAATGAAGAACCACGACGCTATTGTGAAGCAATTATCCAGGATATCACGTCGGGGAAGGATTAAGAACCGCCATGTAATCCAAAATAACACGACTCCAATCCCATAATACCGACGTCTAAAAATGAGATAAATTATCTGAACATTAATTTGGAACCGACGTGGTTTAATAAATGCGTCGTAAATAATGGCGTTGTTTAGAAGTTCAACGTCGTCTACATTAATAAGTGCGTCGTGAGTAATGAATACATATAAATACAACGTCGACTATATAAATACCACCGACGTTGTTTCGCATTTCAACGTCAACTACATAAATACATACGTCGTAAATAATGACACTGACAACTATATCCACGTCATCTTTTTTAGAAAAATCGAAGTGGAAAACTTATTTCACGACGGTCGTTTGTAAATAAGAGACGTAGTAGTTTTCAATAACGTCGTCTTCTCATGTATTTAAAGATGTCATATTTTTTCTTGTCGTGAAAATTATATTTAACGGCGTAGTGTTTTAGTTATCGTCGTTGTATGTCTATCTTGCGGCCTTGTTCTTCTAATATTTGTCATATTTTTCCTTTTTAACGACGGTGATTTGTTTGTGTTGGTCGTCTATTCTCATCCTCGACTATTTTTTAAAACTTATGCAGACTAAACACGTCTGTTTTTATTTTTTTTTCGACGTTGTTTTATTTAACAACGTCTAATATTTATCGTCGTTGTTTGTTTCTGAAAATAGGACGTACAAATTTTGTAATACGACTCTCATATATTAGTAACCGACGTTGTTTGTTTTTTCAACGTCTATTATATAAATACATACGTCGTAAATAATGACACCGACAACTATTTCCACGTCATCTTTTATAGAAAAATCGAAGTGGAAAATGTATTATACGACGGCTGTTTTTATCTAGGCGACGTAGTAGGAATAAATAACGTCGTCTTCTAATGTCCTTAAAGGCGTCATATTTTTTGTTGTCGTGAAAATGATATTTAACGGCGTATTATTTTAATTTTCGTCGTTGTATGTCTATTTTGCGGCCTTGTTCTGTTAATATGTGTCATATTTTTCCTTTTTAACGACGGTTTGTTTAGAGAGTTGGTCGTATATTCTCATCCCCGACTGCTTTTTTCGATCTTTTTGCAGTAAAAAGACGTCGTTTTTTATTTGTTGATGACGTTGTATATTTTAACGACGACGGGGATTTAGCGTCGTGGTTTATTAGGGAAAAGATGACGGTGGATTCCACGACCGCTGAAAAACTGAATACACGACGGTGATTTACCGTCGTCTTTTTGCTTTTTTGTAGTAATGGCAGTTCAAATCTTTTAAAAAGAAAAAGTAGTAAAGCAAAAGTAGAATAACAAGTTATAAGAAGTACCAAAAAAATTATACTTGTTATAAGGATCAGCCATGATTCACGTTTTGGTACCGCGCTTAGGTATAAGCAAAGGTAATAAAGCAAAAGTAGAACAACAAGTTTAAAGAAGCATAAAATAAAGAAAAATGCTAGGCTTACCATTCATACCACATTGTGTACCACCTCTCTGATAGAGGTGGGCCCCATTGTATTGGTGGGCTCCACCACTATTAGAGAGGTGGTACACAATGTGGTATGAAAATTTGATAAGCCTAGCATTACCCATTAAACTTGTTAAAAGGATCAACCTAATAACATAGTAATTATGTTTTGGTACGACTTTAGGTAAGTATAGAAAGAGGGGAGCCTCTCTTGTAAAACAATAATGTTATGGAACCCAAATTTTTTTAAGGATTAACTACACTTTAGTCCTTGGAGGTTTAGTGTCAATATCGAAATGGGCCCCAAGGTTTCATTTAAATCAATTTCGTACCCAACATTTTGAAGTATTACCAATTTACACCCCCGTTACATTGATCGTCAAAGTCAGACATTACATGCTGACGTGGCAGTCGTGGGACTCACCTCATAACAAAATAGCAGTTAGAAAGAGACAAGACGAAGGGCAATTTCGGAAAAAAGACAAACATTTGCCTTCTCTCGCACACGATCCAAGGCGTGCTTTGATTACCCTGGCTTGGAAAAATCAAAGAAACTCAGAAACTGAGTTTTGTTCATGTACTGAGAGAGACATAGAGGAGAGGGTTTGTTTGTGGTTTGGAGAACAAATATTTGAAATAGACTGCAAAAATCAAACTGAAACGGAGGTTTATGAAAGATCTGAAGAATATGAGTTGGGGACTTCGTTTAAAAGGATATGGAGAACCTTTCTACGATACATATGGCTTACTGTTCTAAGGTTCTTTATAGATGATGTTTCCGAGTGAAACTTTCAATTAGAGAGTCTCAGTTTTGAGTTTGGGGTGTCGAGTGAAAGTTTGGCTTTTATAATGGATTGTGAGTTTCGAGGTAGGTGTCGGTATCACTGTGTCTATTTAATTGGTAGGTGGAATGGTATGAATGGTACGTGGTATGCGGAAGTAAACTTTGGCTTTTGTATGTGGTCCTACAACCACTGGGAATCTTACCTTTTGTGTATGTGTGTACTGACATAGAAAATTTGTATTTGTATATGTATGTGCGTATGTGTTTGTTTGTATTTGTATTATATTTGTAATTGTATTAGTATTTGTATTAGTATTTGTATGTATGTATTTGTAAACAGCCTTACATGTATTTTTGTTTGGTAAAATTCATGTGTGGCTTTCAACCTGCAGGGGATGAGACAGGATTTTCTATTCAAATGTACCATAATGGTGAAATAAGAGGTAACTATTATGTGAATGGGTCTGTTGATTGGTTCGATTATTGTGATAAGGATAGAATGTCAATGACTGAGATAGATGTCATAGTAAAGGAGTTAGGGCACGAAGGTTTGATTAACTACTAGTATAATATTCCAGGTGATAATTTTGATGGTGGCTTAGTTAAGCTGAGTGAGGATGCAAATGTCTTAGACATGCTAGTATTTGTGCCAGACACTAGGTTGATAAATATATTCCTAGAACATGTCTTGGTATGCAGTCAAGAGCAGTTTTACAGTCAAGTGGCTTCAAACATATTTATAAATTTGGATGATGATTTTGGGACCAACACTGGGGTAGTGATTGAAGAGCTTGATGACAATTATGGTGCCATTGTTCCAATGTGTGGAGGAGTATCCCAGGTACAAAAGTTGAAAAAAAAAAAAAAACAAGTGTTGTAATAGAAGAGTTGAATGAAGAAGGTTTGAATCAAGAAACAGGTGGACATGGCAAAGAGTTAAATGAAGAGGGGTTGACTGAAGAAGCAGGTGGACAAGGCAAAGAGTTGAATGAAGAAGGGTTGAATCAAGTAGGGTTGACTGATGAAGCTTCTAAACAAGGCAAAGAAACTGCCACTGTGAATAATGAGGAGAATTCTGACAAGGGCCAAAAAAAGCCAAATCAGGGTTGTTCTCATAAAGGTAAAGGCAAGGATCAAGACATGTCACATAGGGTGAAGTGTGCTTTTGGTAAAAAAAAAGATCCGGCAGTTTGAGGAGGACAAAGACTGCTCACCAAAAGACAAAGCTATGGAAGGAAGGGTTGATGGCTTCAGGACCGAGTCCAAAAGACATTCCATGATGTTGAGAAGTGGAAAAATATTGGCCAATGTTGCAGACTTTGAAGATGAAGATGATGATGCTTATGATAGTGAGGACTTAGATTATATGATTCCCAAGAACTTTAGTGAAGATGAAGATGAAGATGATGTTTTTATTTTTATTTTTTATGAATGGGTGGATGACCAAACTGAATGGACAGGGGTTAAAGAAACTGGGAATGAGGCTGCTCCTGATTGGCCTACAGATGTTGAATTGGATTTTGAAGATTCTGAGTGCAAGGACCACCCACATCTCCGACCCATCTCCGACCACATCCCCACCCAACCACCATTGAAGCCATACAAACCCCATCCACATAAAGAAAAAAGAAGAATAAGAAAAAGACACTAAAGAAAAAAGATTCAGAGAACCCCCACCTTAACTTGGTTTCTGATTCCTTGAGAGAGAGAGTTTTTTTTTCCTAGTTGTTGGGTTGTGTTTATTTCAGCATTTTTCTTGTTCTTTTGATTGTTAGCTTTATGTTCTCTCACTTAGAAGAGAAGACCGAGGAGATTAATGTTGGGTCGATCAACATAATGAGGGGACCATGTGGGTTTTTTGACGATTGAGATTTGTCATTTGGTGGAAGATTTGAGGTAGACTTGCCATACCTTTTCCTCAAATTGCTACCTGTATAAACCAAATCAATTTTTCTACTTGTTAGTACGAGTTACAGACTCACAGGTACATCCCTTACCCCTCAGCCTTCGTTCGTGGCGCCATTTAGCTGTTTGTAACAATCCCATAAACCCGGAAACCCCAGTCAGCAACCACAAACCCAGAGACTCCAGCCAGCAACCACAAACCCAGAAACCCAGATCTGGTTTTCACCTCTCCCCCACAAACCCAGAAACACCCCTCGATTTCTTATCCGCCCTGCGCCTGCCCTAACCCCAAACTCCAGTCCCTACCTACCAACTCCAGCCTCGCCGACCACTCACTCGCCATCCTCCAAGCCACTGCCAAATGACGACCATCATCAACACACGAGCCTGCAAAAAGAGAGAGAGAGAGAAAGAGAGAGAGAGAGAGAGAGAGAGAGAGAGAGAGTATTTCAATTTTTTATTATTTGTATTCACACATCAGCATCAAAGTGGGTACCACAATTGTCACATCACCAATTTAACAGAAAATCTGACAGTGAACTTGACGGATAGTGTAAATTGGCCGAATTTAGAAAACTATTGGGTGTAAAATGATGTAATTAAAACCCGGTGACCCATATTAAGAATGACCCCCAAACCTTGAGAGAGTCTTTTGATGTTTTTACTGTTTTGATTCGTTTATATTTTATATAATCTCTTATTTTCTCTTATTGATGTTGGCTCATCTAAAGGACGAGGAAGGAACACAAGAAATAAGTAAGTCATGGGCTACAGACCCGGTGACTGTGTTATGATGCTCAAGTTGGCACCGTCTAGTGATAGGTCTTAGACTCAGGCGGAACGAAGACCTATTAGAGCAGCAGGCCTCAGACTTGAGCGAAAAATCCTTTAGGGTGGTCGAAATTTGTCCCTCTGCTGGCTCCCACCATGTGTTCGATTAAATGTCTAAGAGTGACTTTGTTGTTTTGTTTGATGTGCAGCTGCTGGCGCTGGTATACTCGATCAGAGTTTTATTTGGTTTAATGTTTGTTGTCATTGGTTGCAGATGTTGAGGGAGTTTTTGATGAACTGTTCTTTTAATAGTCCTAGCAAAGGGTGGAGGAACTCAGGCTCTTTGTGTTCTTACAATTTCTAAAGAGGACAAGGACTTTTTTGAGGTACATGAGATTTTCAATTCTTAGTGTTTCGCATCATCAAGCTTGGTATAAATCGACATTTGGTTTGAATGTTTACAGAGCGAGCTTTAAAACCTTGAAGAGGAACAAAACCAAAGGGTTCGTGGATTTCAAGAGGTGATCAATTTGATTTTTGCTTTACATAAACTTGTTGTCTCCCAAAATTCCCTTAATAGTTATTAGTTTTAGGACTGCTAATGGCTTTCCTTGCCAAGTGTACACTTTTATGTAATTCCTCTTAGCTCATCTTTAGAAATTAGGCATTGGGTATTTGCTACAAAGTTGAAGTACATTAAAGAGCTTATGAGGCTACAAAACCAAGGTAATTTGTGCATTCATTTACAATGGGCATCATTAGGAAAATTAGCATTTGCATCCATATACTTTGTCGAGATGACTAGTCATATAGGCCAATATTTCCAACACGTGATTTTTAATCAAGGCACATGATTTTGCTTATTATAAGTCCAATCATTGGCTGCTAAGTGTCCTTTTAACCTATCAAAATGGCTGGAGCTAGTCTGGACTCATCAACTCTCTCATTTACATTTTTCAAATGGGTTTTTAGAGAGAGAGAGAGAGAGAGAGAGAGAGAGAGAGAGAGAGAGAGAGAGAGAGAGAGAGTTCTAGTGAGAGATTGTGCATAAATTAGGTTTTGGTTTTTGGGAGGAGTTCATGGGTTCTTGAATTCCTTTTGGGCTTTCATTGAAATTTTATTTCTCAAACTTTTGTTTAGTGATACAAAGTTTTCATCTCTCATCACTTTCATTTTCACCATTTTGGAAAACTAAGTTTTCTCTTTGGTTTGTTTGAGAGTGTTTATGGCATAGAAATGAGATTTCAAGATTTCATTTTGAAAGCTACTTCTTTTTTAGAAAATTTGACCATAGCTTTGCACATCAAAGTTTTAATCTCTCATCTTTTCCATTTGCACCATTTTGGAAAACTTGGTTTTATCTTTGGTTTGTTTGAGAATGTTCATGGCTTTTGAAATGAGTTTTTCAAATCATTTTTGAAATCTATTTATGTGTTTGAAATCTACTTCACTCATTGAGAATTTTTTTAGAGTAAAACTTTTACATTGCAATCTTTATTTGGTGAGGTCTGAGTTTTCATTATGAGATTTTAAGAATTATTCTTTGAAATCTGTTGTGCTTTTTAAAATCTGCAGCAGGGTTCAATCATGGCTAGTTGTCTTGTTCAGTCTACATCTAGGTTCATTATGACTAGATCATCTTCTTTAGTCAAGATCAAATGCTTGGTTGATTTCTTCAAAAGGATGGTTTCTTGAAGGATTTGACCCATTTTCATCTCAGAATCTAAATTTCATTTGTTCTGTTCGATCCGGAAACAAGTTACGGTGCCATGGGGTGAAAAGCTTATGGACTAGCTACCATTTCCATGAAGGACAAGCTACTAGCTCAACTAAGTTTAGAGAAGAAGGTTGCATAGGGAGTTAGTGCTCATTTCCTAAATAGACCTAGGATTGTTTGAACTTATGATTATTTTTTATGTAAGAATCTTTTTGACTTAGTGGATTGCTTGGTCTAAGTGATGATCCTTAGTTTTTCCCAATGGTGGGTTTCTGGGTGAACATTTCCGGTGTCCTATTCTTGATTTTATGACTAGCCATACTGTATATATTATCTCCAAAATGTTAATGAATGTTCACACACCTTTCACTCTAGTTGTTGCTAGCACAAGGGATGACTAGATTGATGGATCATTCTGAGTGCCTAGGTTGTCACGTAGTTATCTTTTAGGCTTGCAGATTCTTATATTGATTTGTGATGAACCTGTGTTGGGCTTGTTTGTTCATAGGTCTATGAAGTAATTGACTAGTCATATTGTTACTAGGAACAGTTAATCATTATTGTCTTAGATTTGTCAATTGGGATTTTAATTTACCTCATAAGTAACAATTTCAATTGGTATCAGAGCACCAGCTCTTTACAGAAATAGAGAGATCCCTTGGGTTCCTATTGATATTAGGTGTGTAAACATAAAAATGGATCAAATTCCTCCTTGCATTCACAAACTGCTTGCTTTGTTTGTTAAGAAATATAGAAGGGTTGTCAAAGATAAAACCGAAGTCATTGTCAAAATCCCCCTAGTTCGTCTGCATGTGTGTCTCAAAAAAATGTTCTTGAGGAGAGGAATTTTTTGGATTCTTATGGCTTTATGAAGGAGAAAAGTTTGAAGGGTCTTCTAAAATGCTACGCATGTGGTGGTGCTGGTCACATTGATGTGGAATGTGCAAATAATCACATGACAGAGTCTAAAGAGAGAGAAGAGATCAATTAGTGCACAATGGAGTGATAGTAATAGTGATGATTCCAACAAGTATATCACTTCATCTAATGAAAAGGCAAATCATTTTGCCCTTGCTGTTTCTGTTCATAACTCTAGCTTTGCTAGAGTTCTGTAGTTAATGAGGGAGAATCTGATTCATGAAATGAATCTAAGTTTGGAGATGATAGGCAGGATGACTAGTCATACAAGGAACTATGTGAAAATTTCAATGAAACCTGTAATTTCAACGAACAAAATCACATGCTAGAACAAAAGGTCAAAGAACTTGATGAAATGAATGAAACTCTCAAAATGACCAAAAAGAAGCTGAGTGATATCTTGTATGAGAACAAAGTTAACATTATGAATTGTATCATAAAGTTAGCACTCTTGAAAAAGAAAATTCTAATTTGATTGAGAAGCTGAATATGCTTGAAAATGACAAATCCTTGTTTTTTCATAGACTAACTTTATTTGAGTTTGACAAGTCATTAGTTGAGCATGAAAAGGTAGTCGTGCATGATAATTTTGTGGCCGAAAATTCTATTTTGCAACGCATGGTATTTGAGAAAGATATTGAGTTGCAAAACTTGTTTGGGATGTTAAAACACTTGAAAACAACAAGGTTAAACAGTCTGAATATTTTGATGCTTTATAATTTGAAAATATAAGATTGGAACATGAACTTGATTTGGAAAAAGAAAAATTCGACGTTTAACCATTGGTGCTGGAAAGATTGATAAAATGCTCAGTTTGGAAAAATTGTTTGGTGATAAAAGAGGTTTATGATAGATAGATGAGTCTTCTACACCGTCATCATTTGCGACAATCTTTGTCAAAGATGTGTCAACTCAAGAAGCTCCAAAATTGGTTCATGATCTCAACTTGGGTTTCAATTCTATAAATATTGTTTCAAAGGGAAAGTTATCTCCTCCACAATCCAAATTTGTGTCTACTTGTCACCATTGTGATCTCAAAGGACACATCCGACCTAGGTGTGATATTCTTAGGATTGAGTCTCGAGCTACCAAAGAAAATGAGTTTAGGAGTCATGTGTCATATTGTTGCTGGAAAAACAATAATCAATGACTAATTAAAACAATTATATAAATAGTATTTATAATAAACTGTAATACAGAATGCAGTATATAAACAATAAATGAAATTGACTTGGATTCGAGATAGAGGCTTGCAGATTTGATGCAATGTCCTAAAGACAGTAATTTCACCGCTTCTCAGTGCTTGAAGTTCTACAGGTGACTGCCTTCTATGATTCAACTACCTGTATTCTAGGCCCTAGCACTCGGACTTAGAATCTGGCGAACGTTGTTTTTTTTCCTCTCAGACAAGATGAAAATGCTTGTAGAATGCTTTTTCTGTATCCAACGAATGAGGCCTTGTTCGATTTAAATAAAACTCTGAAACCTTATTAGAAGAGTCACAACTGTTAGAAAACAGTTAATTAAACTAATCCAAATTAATAAAAAATTATTAATTCGAAACCAAAAAATTAATTTAAATATGAAAGTACCCAAGTGCCCCAAGGCCCAAGATGATATTAAATTTTATATAATTTTATATAATATTAAAAGCCAAATTGTTTTTGAAGCCCAATTTGCTTCCACTTGGCTCACTTCCATTTACTAAGCGTGGAACTTCCACACTTATAAAGATCTCATTATTTCTACTTTCTACCAATGTGGGACAAAAGGTTTTGAATTTCATTCAAACTTCCAACAATTGTAAGGGGTATGTGGCTATAAAGTCAAGAGTTTGTACAAGAGGTAAACAATCTTTCATTTGCAAAATTTGGTTTCCCAAAACCAAAAAGGTTCATTCCTACATGCCATCATTATGGCACATTAGGACACATTAGACCAACATATTTTGAGCTTAGGAATTTTGAGCAAAACCATTCTCTTGTTTATATTTGCTTCATGGAGTCTAGATATATTGTCATGTATGTACATTTTACTTGTTATTTTCTTTATTAATTTGGTCTCATAGTTTCACTTTGTGCACATCATTCATCTCTCAAAGTACTTTGGATCTCATGTTCATTCAAACTTCATGATGTATGAGATCTTGTAGCTCTCAACCGCTATTCATTTCCTTCAAAGATCTATTGGGTTGTGCAAAATGGATTAACTTGTGTTTTAGGCTTGCATGTTCTTATATTTGATTTGTGATGAATCTGTGCTTGGCTTATTTGTTCATAGGTCAATGACTAGTAATTGACTAGTCATATTGTCACTAGGAACAATTAATCATTGTTGCCTTAGATCTGTCCATTGTGGTTTAATTTACCCCATTCACCTAAGTACCATTTTCAATAGTGTATCTCTATTTAATAAATATCCATGAGCTTTAATTCCCCATATTTGGTATCTATCATTTTTTAGTTTCTCAACTTATAATATAATTTTTTTAATGCAGATTTCACGTTTATTTATTTAAAGTTTCTCTTTTCCCTGTCGACTAATATAGATGGGTTCATGGACTCCTTGTATTTGGGTTTCCCTCACATACTTTTAGCCTTTTAAATGTTAAGAGATCACCCAGAAAGACACATGCCAAAAAAATAGTTGTGATTTACTATTTGTTTATCGTGATTTTTGGTGATTTACTATTTGTTTATCATGATTTATTTTCTTTGAGTTTTTGATAAATTATTTACGCCATCCGATAATTTCCATCAATGTCTCCTTCGATACCTGAGAACCCTCAAAATATCAGACCCGGCTTTGCTAGGAATTATGTAATTATGCATAACAAAAGAAAAATAAAAAAATGTAAAGGTTCAAAACAGTAAGGCCCACTTGCAAATATTACTTTATAAAAAGGGAATACATATATATCGGATGTGATTCCCTTCTTAGAATGAAAGCTTCTTTTTTGTGAAGAATGGAATATTATATGTTAGGCAAACCAAAGTTTAGCATATGGAATAAAGGCGTTTTCCTGATATTCCGAAGGGTTTTCCAACCCATCGGTTATCAGCATGCTTGAGAAACTGAAAATCAAAGAACAAAAAAGTTAACTGGATGGTCATAAGCTAAAGCCCTCATCCTCATCCTCATCGTACACGTATATACCAAAATCATATGCATTGAAATTACCAACTTAGCCCTGTTTTTACCTATATAAGCAACAAGAAGCGTTGGATGGAAGACGTAAATTGAAGAGATGGCGGAGTCCAAAAATGTGGTGTATGCAAAGGATCTCAAGATCACTTGGTCAAGAGACCGTCGTTACTGGCGATGGGTCAAAGAGACTGAAAACAGGTAACAAAAACTTCACTACATAACTTATGGTTTTTCGGTTTCTCCAGTCCTATTGAACATTTGAAACAGATAGGAATAACATATACAAAATATACATATATGCTATCAGTAATCTCAGTCCTAACTTCGATTTCATTGCAGTTACGTTGCTGAACTGTTAAATGTATGTTGGCTAAAAGTGAGTGGAAAACTTGAGAACCCAAACCTGTCACCAGGAACTCAGTATGAAGTTGTACTTGAGGCCAAGATGAAAACTAGAGCTTATGGATTTGATGATCCAGTGAATTTCAAATTCACTCACCCAGGTCGTACAGAGGACTGGACCATTAATTTGGAGGATAAGTTTAAGGATAGCAAAGATGAATGGAAAGATATTAAGTTGGGTGAGTTTACTGCATCTGAAAATCCAGGAGCCATCGAGTTTTTGCTATATAAATACGGTGGGAAATGGAAGAGCGGACTCGTTATCAAGAGTGTTGCCGTTCGACCAAAGAGCTAAGTTGCAGAATATTATTAATTGGCATATGAGCCGACAGATGATGATATGCATATCTAATAAATGATAATTAAGAACAGAATAATGAAGCGCTTAATCCCAATCTCCCAATCTAGTTGTTATCAAGGAGATTTTGAATGATAATTTAATTGTATTATTATTATGTACTATATAGTTTGATTAAATCACTCAATCCCAATGTCCAAATGATTTTGTTTATGAACAATGTTGAGCAGTGCCAAACCCGTATTATAACTACCAGTACCAACTAATTTTATATTGATATGATAGGCATAATAACTACATGCAAAATTATTTTGGAGATTTATCGTTTCATGACCTACTCTTTATAATACATGTACTATACACATACACCTGATGAAGACAACAAAAAGTGTGAACTATAAATTTTATGTGAGACTAAGTTACTTATGTGTCTTATTATGTAATTATAAATTATAAAATACAAAATATTTAGTAAATCATTATAGATAAAAGATTAGGATGTATTTAATCTTGTTTAATTAATTACTGCACGTATTCTAGGACAATATACTCAACTTAAAGCACTCGAACAAATTATGCAATACGTTTACTTCAATTCTTTTTTGTCAAATAACAGATAATTGACACCTTCTAAGGCATACACATGCAGCATCAGCTCTCCAGCCGTACCTCAAGCGTAGCTGGCATAGGGTAAGGACTAGTGTTGTCTTTATCCTCCTCAATGGATCCAAACCTAGTGTGCTAGGGTTTTGTATGTATATACACTTTACCTATCTTTTTATTGATCAGAAAGCTGAGCCGCTGATTCATACGAAAGGTGATAGCTGCATATATATTCTTTTGTATAAGTTTTCCATGGTATCAGAGCTTCTCTCCACCCATCGGTGATTCCCCCTCTTGTGCACTGGTCTATATGGCATCTATTACTTTCACCAATTCTTTATGCCTACACTCCACCTGCCACAACAACCAAGCATATCTCGTCTCTTTTACGCATCAAGCTCACCCGTACGTGACAATTAATAAGTGCATAAACTCACACGTCTTTAACACACTTTCAATTGGTTTCTGTATTTGTTCCTCTTTAACATGAGCCAATTAGTTTGGTTTCAATTGTGTTTTGTAGAATAATTAGGTCAAAGAGAAGAATTTTGAGCATAAACGGAAGTTTCTGAGCCTCTCCTATAAAAAATTGTTGTGAAAGTTACGAACCTAATTTCTAGGCCAACTTAATCAAAATTTTAATTGCAAGTGCACGAAACATGTAATAGTACAACAAGCAAATACAAGATCCTTTCCATAGAAATTAATTTAAACACTTTAATTTTATTAGTTAACTTAGTTAAATTAGATGAAGATTTAAGAAAATACGAGATCCTTCCCATAAAAATTAATTTAAACACTTGTTCTATTAGCAGCCTTTGACAAGAGGACTCAAATTCTATTAATCTGGAAAAATACGTAAAGGTTTCCTCATAGTCAATTTCATAAGTCTGATTGTATCCCTTCACAACTAATCGAGCTTTATACCTCTCAATGGAACCATCAAAATTATACCTAAAACCAACCCATGTACACTAGAAAAAAAAAAACAAACAAACAAACAAACAAACTTGCACGACCAAACTTTGCGCGACGAAAAACTATTCGTCGCTCAATGTCACTTTACGCGACGAAACTAAAAACTTCGTCGCTTAAAGTCTTGTGCGAGGAAAAACAATTCGTCTCGCAAAGTGACTTTGTACGACAAACTTTTGCGCGATGACAATACTTCGTCGCTCAAAGTCTTGCACGACCAAACTTTGTGTGACGAACGTTTGTGCGACGACAATACATCGCCGCACAAAGTGACTTTGGGTGACAAAACAATAAACTTCGTTGCACAAAGTCTTTAGCGACGAAGTGTGTTTCGTCACGCAAAGTCTTTACAAAAATAAATAAAATAAAATAAATTATTTTTTTAAATCTTTGCATGACGTAATCCAAACATTTCGTCGCCCGAACCGATTTATTTTTGTTTTTTATTTTGTATGCATAAAACTTAAGAAATTAAACGGTATATATATTTAATAAGTAGCTTTAAATTTATTATTTTAGTTCGGATCGTATTTTTGTTAGAAAAATATATTATTGTAGTTCAGATTGGGTTTTTGTTAGAAAATATATATTTTAAATTGATGATCGAATTAGTTCATTGTATTCATATAGGGTCAAGGAGTGTAGCTATAAAAAATCATCAAAATTGGAGTTAAAATAACCATTAAATCGTGATTTTTCATTTATAACCGTCGAAAAGTTTTTTTCCCATTACTTGATCTCTGAATATTTATTTTTTCCAATTTTTGGCATATATGATCTCGAAGTATAAACAAACAAGTTTGACGGTAGGATCATTGAAACTAGTTTTGTAGAATGCGCATACCATCAAAACAATATATTCACTAACAATTAAGAGTTTATTTATACTTTCATTAAATATAACATAAGATTTTGTGGTATCCACTAGTGTAAATATTTTAAATTGAAGATCAAATTCAGTCATTGTATTCATATAGGGTCAAGGAGTGTAGCTGTAAAAAATCATCAAAATCGGAGTTAAAGTAACCGTTAAATCGTGATTTTTCTTGTATAACCGTCGAAAAGTTATGTCACATTACTTGATCTCCGATTTTTCGATTTTTGGCGTATATGATCTCGAAGTATAAACAAACAAGTTTGATGGTTGGATCGTTGAAACTAGTTTCGTAGAATGCGTACGCCATCAAAAAATATATTCACTAACAATTAAAAGTTTATTTATACTTTTGTTAAATATAACATAAGATTTTGCGGTATCCACTAGTGTAAATATTTGAAATTGAAGATCAAATTCAGTCATTGTATTCATATAGGGTCAAGAAGTGTAGCTGTAAAACATTATCAAAATCGGAGTTAAAATAACCATTAAATCGTGATTTTTCATTTATAACAATCGAAAAGTTTTGCCCTGTTACTAGATCTCTGAATGTTTGTTTTTTGCGATTTTTGGGGTATACGATCTTGAAGTATAAACAAACAAGTTTGTAGGTTGGATCGTTGAAAATAGTTTCGTAAAATGCGTATGCCATTAAAACAATATATTCACTAACAATTAAGAGTTTATTTATACTTTTGTTAAATATAACATAAGATTCTGTGGTATCTACTAGTGTAAATATTTTAAATTAAAGATCAAATTTAGTCATTGTATTCATATAGGGTCAAGGAGTGTAGCTGTAAAAAAATTATCAAAATTGGAGTTAAAATAACCTGTTAATCCTGATTTTTCATTTATAACCATCAAAAAGTTTTGTCCCGTTACTAGATATCTGAATGTTTGTTGTTTGCGATTTTTTGGGGTATACGGTCTTGAAGTATATACAAACAAGTTTGACGGTTGGATCGTTGAATGGTGTATGTGTGTGTATAATATATATATATATATTTATTTATTTATTAAGTAGCTTTAAATTTATTTATTTTGTACATATAACACTTAAGCAATTGAATAGTATACATATTTACTAAGTAGCTTAAACCTTATTTATATTTTAAATCATAAAATAAAATATTTTTTTATTTTTTATTATTCACAACAACTATTTATATAATATTGCGCTACGAATCAATTTCTTGTCTCTCAAAAGTTTGCGCGACAATAGTTCGTCTCGCAAAACTCTAAAAATTTGGGCTAGTACCAAAAATGGGACGTGAGATTTTTTTTATTTTTTTTAAGACTTTGCGTGACCAATACTTTTCGTCGCGTAAAACTTTAAAAATTTGGGTAGTTACCAAAAATGAGACGTGGGAAATGTTTTTTTAGACTTTGCGCGACCAATATTTTTTTTCGCTCAAAAGTATAAAAATTTGGGCGTGTACCAAAAATGAGATGTGGGAAAATTTTTTTTTAATTTTTTTGGGACTTTGCGCGACTAATATTTTTCGTTGTGCAAAACTTTGCGCGACCAATAATCCAATATTTTTTGTCGCGCAGAACTTTGCACGACCAATATATATTTTTCGTCGCGCAAAGTGATACGATTTTTAAAACCAAAATAACTCCTCCACCATTTTCTCAATGTCTTTCTCTACTCTTACCTCTCCTTTCTCTTTCCCTCTCCCCAAATCCCACCCTTTCTCTCACACTTACTCCTCTCACTTAATCTCTCATCTCTCTCTTCACTATCTCCCACTCTCACTCACTCTCTCATATCTCTTTTCACTATCTCTCACTCTCACTCACTCTCTCATCTCTCTCTCTCTCTCTCTCTCTCTCTCTCACTATCTTCTCTAATTCTCTCACACTCACTTCTCTCCCTCTCATTCTCACTCACTCTCAATCTTGCCAAAAGGTATATTCTCTCCAAATTTTAAATTTTTTTCATTAATGTGTTTTTGGAGTTAGTTTTGAGTTTGTGTGGGGTTTGGGGTTGAGTATAGGATGAGGATTGGAGTTTGGGTTGCATTTGTGGTATAACAATTTTTTTTGGAGATTATGCCATATATATATATATATATATTGGTTATTTGACCATATTTATTTTTTTGTAGGGAACCGTCAAGACTTTGACGGCTAAAATTGACGATTAGGACGCTATCGAAACATATCATCCGCCACTAGCACCACAATAGGCTTGTATTAGAATTTTGTTATTGTACTTTGTTAATTTATGTGTACATTTTGAATGTTATATATTTATTTATTTATTGGATAATTTGATCATTATTTTTCATATGTAATTTTATTTTGAATAAGTCAATTTAAATTAAAGTAATTAAAAAAAATCATACAATTAAATTAAATTTTAAAAGTCAAAATTTGAATAAATTAATATAATTAAATTAATATTAAAACAAAAAGTCAAAAACCTTGCACGACAAAATATTTCGTCGAGCAAACTATTAAATTAGTTTATTTTAATTAAAAAAATTTTAACACAAAAAATATTTCGTCGCGCAAAACTTTAAAATTTTGAGCGGGTACCAAAAATGGGACGCGGGATTTTTTTTTGCCTTTTCGCGACAAATATTGTTTCGTCGCTCAAAACTTTGCGACCAATATTTTTTGTCGCTCAAGGTAGATTTGCGTGATGAAAAATATTTTCCGTTGCACAAAACCTTTCTTCACGAGTTTTGCGTAATGGATTATGTGCGACGAAATTGTACTTTGAGCAACAAACTTATTTTGTCGCGCAAAGTGTTTTTTTTGTAGTAGTGTTATGTCCTTTTAATAATATCATTGTTGAACCAAAAAAATTAATGGAAAAAAAAAATAATTTGGGTTGTGTTTTTCTAAGCCCACATCCAGCAAGCCTTATCTAATATAAATGATAAGTTTTATAAATAATAAATAAAAAAGTAAAGCCAATTATCCCATAAGCTTTTCAAGTATTCAAAGGTATTGGTTATAGGTTGCAGTGCAGTTGTGCTTGAGTCTGACTCAGAGACCGTGGTACACATGCTTAATAAAATTTTGGAAGACCTTCATCCTCTTGCTAATATGTTGTGGGGATGCAAAGACTATATAAATAAAAACTGGGTTTGTTCTATTCATCATGTATATCGTGAGTGCAACATGGTAGCGGATAAACTAGCTAAATTTGGTTCATGGCTTGAGTTGGGTCTGTCAACCTTCCATGATCCTCCTGAAAATATTAGGTCATTTCTTAGTGAAAATTTACTTAGAGTCTGTAGGCATCGATCCATTGTTTAATTTTTTTGTTGGGCGTTGGCACTGTTTCTCCACCCAAAAGAGAAAAGTCTCAAGAGAGGTTGGCGGTTCCTGTTTTGATGGAGCTGATTATTGAATAAAAAGTCCTTTGCAAAAGTGATCTCTCACGGCTAGCCTACAAAAAGCACAGCTATGGGAAAAGAAAAAGGGCGGAGGTTGAGCATGCAGGCTGCAAAGAGTGGGGGAAAAAAAAAAAAAAAGAAGAAGCGGCAAGGCTTGGGAAAGAGTGGAGCAACCATGTTGAAGCAAAAAAAGATAGAAGCAATCAAAGATGCATTTTGTATCTGCAACAAAGCTCATCTCTTGAAGTCCTTCATGCTTGAGTATAAAACCTACAAATCAAACAAATGGATAGCAATTCATGTTGAGTGGCAACCTGCAAATCAATAATGCTTTGCCGAGCAAACCCACGTGTTTGGGTATAAAACTCACAAATCAAACAAATAGATGGTAATCGATGTTGGATGGCAACCACAAATCTCCATGCTTTGCCTAGCGAACCTCCATGCTCTGCTGAGCGAACTTGGATGATGAATTCATTTCGGATACAAAACCCACAAACTAAATATTGGGGGGAAAACCCATAAATTCCCATTAAAATCCATTTTGGGTGAAAAAAAAAACCATAAATCAAATATTGGGATGAAGCATATATGGGTGAAATACCCTTAGAAAAATATTATATGCCCAAGCAGCAGAAAAGATGGTGTTCCATGTTTCAAGGCAGTGAAAGACGAGGGCATGCAATTACCCAAGCCCAAAAAAAAAAAGGCTTCTGTTTAAATTGTGGAGCCATGATATGCTGTGCAATAATGGAAAAAAGTGCCGCAAGACCGAAGTACCATTTTGGCAATATTCTCTAGTTACACAGAAAATAACTATTTGCTGGCAGAGTGAAAAGAATAAATCAAGGGCTGGGGTGTTTACCCCACCGTCAAAAACAGCCAACGGATGATCTATATCATAACCCAACATGAGAGATGATTGTGAGCATCATATGCTTTGGTCTTGGAGCTCACTTCCAGCAAACAAGAAGAGATCACTCTTTCTTTTCTTGAACGGGAAAGTATCAGCCAAAAAATGGAAAGCAGCTCACGGATGTCAAACGCTCTGAGACATGAGACACGCCGACTCGTTGATGATAAAGAAGTCATCAAATTGGTTTTCACCAACAAAGAAGTCAGCAAACTTAGTGACAATGATGAAGCTTCATCAACAACAAAAAGAAAAACAAAATAGATAACAAAAAAAAGGAGAGAAGCAGATGCATCCATTGTGAGAGAATGCTAGCACACCTCCACGTCTTTTATGTCTACAAAGTGCCAGCAAGAAGATGAGATTTCTCAGCTATGAAAGCCAACTGAAATGACAAAAGGCAAGTAATATGATTGGTGAACAAGTATTTATTAAATAGCTTAAACACCACTTCATCTGATATGGCATTCAAGAGTCCACAAACCAAAAGGCCCGAATAAAGCTTTAGCAACAAACTTACAGTAGCTAGCTTGTACTGATGCCAAGACGTCAAAGAGGATGAAAAATAGTCAGAGGCGTGATTGTTTGAGAGGCCCATTCTTTGTAAATGTCCAGTAAGCTCAAGAATATGCTCTACAATATAAAACAAGCATTAGGCTTCACACAGACAGAAGACAAAGCGAAGGTTTGAAACCAAGGATTTTTCAAGTCCCGCACGTCACTTTTGGTCCTAGCCAGAGACGGACCCACAGTGGGGTCAATGGGGTCAAACGACTCTATGGACTCCATGAACGTAAGGTAGAAGGTCCCTTTGAACCTGTGTGTGACCGCATGAATGGCTGAAGGAGGAGCTGCAAATATGAGGAAGAAGAAGCTGAACAGGGGTTCAGTTTTTTTATTTATAAAAGAAGTTGACCAAAACGGCGTCGTTTTGGGTCAGCTTCTAATTTTTTTTTAAAACACGGCTGGCCAAAACGGCGTCGTTTTGGACCAGACTAACGAATTTTTTTAAACACTCGCTGGATCCAAAACGGCGTCGTTTTGAACCCAGCGAAATTTTTTTTTAAATGCGCTGGCACCAAAACGGGGTCGTTTTGGACCAGCAGCAACGATTTTTTTTTAAAAAGACCTGGCCGAAACGATGTCGTTTTGGTCCAGGTTTTCGAAAAAAAAAAATTAGAACAGATTGTAGTTGAAACAGACCCTTCTCTTCGACCAAACAGAACAGACCCTTCTCAAAACTCCAAAACCCCCATTTCCTAAACCTAAATCCCCAATCTCCACCCACCCACAAACCTTTAACCCTCTCCCCACCAAGCTTTAATCTTTAAAAAAATTTTTGGACTTTTACACTATGACCCTACGAGTTCATATTTCTGGGTCCGTCCCTGGTTCTAGCAACAAATGAAAGCGAAGTGTCTTGGCTCTTGTGCCCCCCTTGTATTCCAAGGGACGAAGATGTGCATTCACTACTTACAGCACCAAGCTAATCAAGTGCACAAGAGTGTCAGTGAAGGGTCACGAGAGTTAAATCAATTGACAATCAAGGAGGCTTAATAAAATGCCTATGAAATTCGAGTCTATCTGCCTCAATTTTCAAATGCAAGATGGCTACCAAACACACCCACAAAAATCCAACAAGAAATATGGGAATCAATCACTATGGGAAGGAAGCTATTCAGACAGAGTGGTAAGAGACTCAACCATACTGTGACAGTGACTCCAGTCCAAATAAATAATTGGTCATCAATATGGATTAACGGGTTTTGTTGATCACAAGAACCCCTTAATCGCGAATCCTTCAAATCATGCATGGACACAAATGCATGTGTTAATTAAATTAGTGGGTTCATCAAAATTGCCTATTAGTTTTCTCTGACATTAACAATAAAAAAAAAGGTATCAAACCATTCCAAATTTTTTCATGGGTCATCTACCCATGCAAATTTCAATGAGATCAAATTTCTCTCAAATCTCTCGAACACAATTTCTGAATTAGTGGGCCATAATTACCCATTAATTTTCAAATTTTGGAACTACGTCGGTTTGATCCCATCAAGGGTACGGTACTACGTACACAGTCTAGCATCCCACTAGACGCAACGTCAACCAAATTTGAATCCCTAGTTTATCATAACCAAATTCATCCGAACTCTCCAAACTCAAATAGAGGTCTGCGGAGGAAGAAGATGACATCCTCCAATGACTAATGAGCACCAACTGCACTTTAAGGAGATCCCAAAGTCAAGCTGCTGCATCCATAGCCAACATGGAGCCATGGATCTGAAGAGGATGACACAGTAAGGAGGAGGAGGTTGCAGAAAGTTGAGCTGAGCATGGAGCGATCCAAAAAACATAATTGTGTAACATGGAAAGGAAGAGGAGATGGGGTAAAAAGAGGAAAACAACAGTGGGTAGGTACAAAGGAGAATAAGAACCTCCACAAATAAGAATAAAGCCCAAGAAAAATCACCAACAGAGGGTGAGGACACTCTTAAACAGAGAGGGAGCAAACCTTAAAAGATGGGAGGGAACATAATGCTATATGGACACCAACTTATTATAGGTTTTTACCAATAAACCCATTTTAGCATGACATGATATACAAAAACCCTTTGTTTACCCTTTTTATTTCGGAGCTTGTTGAAAGCTAAGTAAAATTCCCCATTAACCTTTTAATCACTAATTACTGGTCTTAAAATCAACTTTCTTTTATGTGAGCGTGCCACTGTTAGCAATTTAAATCCTAATAGACTTGAATGAACCACAAACAATATATTTATAACTAGTTTTTATATTTATAACTAGTTTCATTTTATACTTAATATATAATGATAACTAGGTCTAAGTCCAGTGATACTTCTATTTATAATGTTGGAAGATAATTATTTAAAACAATTAGGAAATTAGGCTTATATATAAAAGTCTCTCACCGCCATCCAACGCAATTCTTCTTGCAATTGAAATGCAGGACCACTTACGCATTGAGCGCCCACAGAGTAGAACTCATATGTTCAGCGTGATGCAATCGATAATAAGCCAACTTTGGCGCTATCGATGTACTCTTTTCGATAATGTTAATTAAAGATGGCCAACCGACGACGATGCTTAATGGCCATGTGCAAAATGTTTTGGTGAGTTACAGTATCGTGCGGCTCCTTTGCTTGAGGGTGAGACTTCAACATTTTTTTCACAATTTTTGATATTCCCTTCCATGTTCGTCTAAGTAATGGGGTATGCTTAAGGGTAGATTAAGTCGTTTCTCCATCGTCGCAAGAACAACAACATATATGAGTATTTTTAAATTAATTTTTAGTATAATTGGATGCTATGTTAGCGCAAAAAGTGGGATTCACTTTTGCACATCAACAATTAATAGAATTTTTAATAGTCTTATTAACGGAAAGTATCTTTTGAAAGGTTTCGTTAAGTTGAGATACCGGTCAAACGGGTCTTTAAAAATTAAGTATGAATTTATAATGACCCTCGTAGTTTTGGAGATTAACTATAGTTAATCCTATATATATTGCAGTCCATTGAGTTATTTGTAGTGTTTTTTTTCCTTCTTTCCGAGATATAGAGTTCGAAATTTTCCTTAGCATTGTTTGTGCTTGCGGATATAAATTAAAATTTTGTATTTAATTACATGATTATTTGTGTATTTTTATGCGATTGAAATATAGCAATTAAAACTTATTTTCCAACATATATAATTTTGTTGTGGAAATGATATGGGCGTTGATTTTCTGAGAAGAGATAAACCTCTTTTTTCCTATGCTATATGCACATAGCGCGCGGGTCTTATTACAATGAAGGTTATTATTGGTGATGGAAAAAAAGGGAAAAAAAAAAAAAAGGTAGGGCCCATGCATTATGTAAGTTATTAAGGGTTTAATAAATATTTTTTGGAAGAATGAAATTAATGGAAATCAGTTCTAAACTTTAATTCGAAGCTGGGAGAGTGACGAACCATAAATTTTAAATAAAAAAAAAAAAAAAAGAATATCTTTAAGCATGATATAAATAAAGGTAAAATCACATAAAAAAGCATGATACATACGGTTTAGCATACGCTTTATTTCCAAGATGTAACTTCTTCTGGAACACACATAAAAGGAGTGGCGAAAAAACACACAAACACACAAGGGAAGAAGAGGGAACCTTAACTGAGAGCTATAGCAACACCCTTATTCTGACATTTTGAGCTACAACATAGAGCTCACAAATCATCACTCATTACCAGATCCGTATCTCTCTATCAGCTTCCTTTTTCTTTTTAAAGGAAAGTTGAAGTTGTATTATAGTCTCCCCAATTTTCTTTGAAATGCATTTCACACATTGGCGAAATCCGTCATACAAAGGAAACTGCGAGAGCCCGAACATAGAGACAGGAAGAAGGGCAACCACATAAATGAGGGACGTTGTCCACATCTTTTGATGATGAATCAAGAGCACAACAGCTGCAGTGAAGGTGACCATGGTGGCTGCCAATGAGAAGAAGAGAAGGGCGAATCCTAAATGCAGCCTGAAGGGAAGAGACCAGTAAAAGTTTTCGTACTCAAACGGGGACGTCAGGATAGAAAGAAACGTGCACAAAGAAGTCAATGAGAAGATGAGCGAGATAATGTCCGAAACGGCGAATGTGACAAAGAAAGGAGAATGCTTGAGAACAGGAACCCCGTTGTTATCAGTACCCCCGGGAGCCGTAAAGGCAGCTGCATAGGCCACGGTAGCCACCAAAGCTGCCACGGTCGAGCACGACTGAGCTGTCTCTTTTATCCATGTTTTTGCCGAATTAAGAAGATCTGCATGCCCTTTCTCGAAGAGCTTCTGCGCTGTCAGGCCCTGATTGTTCTGGTGCATGGCGTAATGACGTGGCATTATCCTTTCCACACGCTGGCCACAAATGGAAAAATTAATGAGGATGATGAACCATTTTGATGAAGTAAACAATAGATTTATAACTAGTTTCATTTCACATTTAATATATAACTATAATTAGCTCTCAGTCCAGTGATATACTTCTGTTTGCAATGTTTGAAGATAACCTTATTAAATATTAATAAAAAATTAGGGAATTAGGGTGTATATATAAAGCCACTCACCGCCATCCAACGTAATTCTTCTTGCAATTGAAATGCAGGACCACTTGAGCGTTGAGCGTCTACAGGGTGAGAACTCACATGTGCAGCGTGGTGCAATATGGTGTTCCCGTCAATATCAATCCTGTAAGCCAACCTTGACGTTATCGATTTGCTCTTTTTTAGTATGTTAAAGATGGCCAGCCGGCGATACTTTATGGCCATGTGCAAAATGTTTTGTCGAGTTATAGGATCCAACATTTCCACCGCTTGAGGGTGAGAATCCAACATTTTTTTCACAATTTTTGATATTCCCTTGCATGTTGCTATAAGCAATGGGTTATGCTTAAGGGTAGATTCAGAGGTTTTTGGTGGAGGATCATCTGATTTGTTTGGACATACCAGAGTAAATGTGTTGATATCGGTTGTTATATTTACCGCCCATGAATAGTCCTTCTCCACCAGCAAACGAGTGAGTGTCGATAGACATTTTTGATTTTTGATTTCATCGAACATATCACGGATTGGTCGCCATCCTAGTAAGTTATGATCATTATATATATATATATATATATATATATATGCATCCATATTAATATTCATGAGTGATATTATGAAGAGAAGGAGAAAAGTAATAAAGATGTAATAAGAGCATGCATCCACATGCATGAAAATGAACCTTCAATTGTACAAAATTAGTTTTTATTACATTCTAAACATATACGTTTGGTAGGTATATCGATACTAAGTTATGAACATCTTTGGAGGTATGTTAGAGTATGTATGATCATAATTATATAGATAACCCCTTCTATTGAGGGATTCCTCAAATAAAATTTATTTGAGGGACACCCTTTAGGGTACTCTATGAATTTTTTTTTCAACAATCCAAATCATCTATTTTTTAAGTCTACATTCATAGATCATCCTTGCAAAAAATTAGACAAATCGGAAATTATTTCGACATCCAATTGTGTTCTACAAAATCAAAGAATACAGTACTTCAATAAAGTACTAAAATTTCAATAACTCAATTGAGTAATCAAATGATATCAGATTCAAGTGATTTTTTGTAGAGATGATCTTTGAATGATTATCTAAAAAATACATAGTTTGGATTACCGAAAAACAATGCGGAGTGAGCCCTACAAAAGTGTCCCTCAATAAAAACTCTCTATATATATAACTATTATAAAGCCAGGCCGTATCCTATGGTGTGACAGGCTTCACCAAAAGTCAAAATGAACCATAACTAGAACTAGCTCTAATACAAAAAAATAATGGCAGCTATAGTCAAAAGGAGCAAAATTAAAATCTAACCTCACACCAGGTTTAAGGAAAATGTTTCTTAACTAATAATGGCTTACCAACATTTCATATTATGGAAAAATAACAAAATAAGTTGTTTTAAAGATTTTATGCAAGGATGGCATTCTATATATATATATATATATAACTTTGAAAGTTTGATTAGTTACTTGTAATATTCTGTGAACAACCAGACTGGGAAGGCTGATTGATCCTGCTCTCCAAGTCATCAGTAGAAGGGTAAATCCCTGAACAATAAAGAGCGCACAAAGATCAGCATTATCACATCAGAAAGCCTTGCATAAATAAAGCTTGGCTTGCACTTCATTCTGAGAGTGCAAATAGCAATGGCAAGGCTAACATGCATGCGCTGTAGCCCTAGGTAATAGATGGTTGTTCTTAAATTGAATTTGTGAGTTTATATCTAATTCTAGTAGTAGCAGTAGCGTAGATATAGTACATTTATAAATGAGCATCTTCCATATGCTTTTGCGAAATTTGGCTTCGAAGGCATATGGCATTTGGGCTAGCAATTGAAGACTTGTGAGTCCATTGCTTTCCTTTCTATTCGCCAGATTTGGGTACTCTTTTAGTAACCAAAGAGCAGTCTCTGCATTGAAGGAAAACCGTGTTAGTAATAATAAAGTCAAATAAAAAATTATTAGACTAATATTTATTTGGCAAGATTATATATTCGAACCACACATTCAGACAAGATTTAATTTTAATTCACAGCTATATTTCATAGATAACTAACATATATAACTAATAATGCAATTGTCAGAGGGGAGAGAGAGAGAGACCAAAATGTTGGCTAATGACGGCGATCTGAAGAATGGATATGTTATCATGGGTTCTGTTGAAGTGGTACTCCATAGCCTCCTCCTGCTGCTTCTTTATATCCTGCTGTTGCTGCTCTATATCCTGCTGCTGCTGCTGCTCCATATCCTGCTGCTGCTGCAGCTTCACTTGGGAATCCAAATATTTGACCATGTTTGTGCGACCGAAAGCAGCAGCCCTGTAGAGTGGGGTCTCTCCTAAGCTGTTCGAAATCGTTAGCATACTTTTATAGCTACTATACTTCTCCTTGACTTTGTTCTCCTCGCTCATCAAGATCATTGCTGCCTCCAGATTTCCAGACGCAGCCACCTCATGCAGAATGGTATTGCCATAGTTGTTCCCGATTATAAACACATACAATAACTTCGCAGGGTCTTTTATTAGATCAATCAAAAACCGAAGCAAGTCGTTGAGTCCGGCAACAGCTACGACATGTAGTACAGTGTCGTTGTTCGTTGTCAGTTGGCCAACTACTTCATCTGGCTGATTCTTGTAGAATTCTGTTAGGGGTTCCCATTCGCCGTACATGGCCCATTTATATGGCTTTTGGCACTTACTCAGCGCCTTTCCTATAAAAACCTCGTCCTCCATCTCCTCCATCTCCTCCATCTCTTCCATATCCTCCATCTCTAGCTATATTATTTTTCGACTCAATTCGTCGCTTTCTTTATATAACCGCGCGCTCTCCACTACTCTATATATGGCGATTAATATTTGATATCCCAAATATCACCTTGCTTTTTTTCTTTTCTTGAGCATCACATACCTTGCTTAATCAAGTAACAAAGTAACTTCCATCGTTCTGGAAAACAAAAAAAAGAAAAAAGAAAAAAAGTAACAAAGTAACACGTATACCAGCCCATAGTTGTAAAATTTAAAAAAGAAAAAGTAATAAAGCAAAAGTAGAATAACAAATTAAAAAAGCATCAAATAAATTAAACTTGTTATAAGACAGCCAACAACACATGAATCGTTTGGTACGGCTTAAGTATAAGCAAAAGTAATAAAGCGAAAGTGGAATAACAAGTTCAAAAAAGCATCAAATAAATTAAACTTGTTATATGGATCAGCCAATAACACAGGAATCACGTTTTGGCACGTCTTACGTATAAATACAGATAGAAGGGACCTTCTCTGTTCCAGAACAATGTATATTGTACGCAAGTTATGTCATCTCTCATAGCAACCATATCATCTCCCACATCATCTTTTTCTTAATTGCTTATATAGTTTGGAAAAGAAAAGAAAATCACCAAGAAAAACAGTAGAAGACATCACCAGCAAGTTTAAATCCAATTATTGAACCCACGCCAGAAAAATAGTTGTACTTTTACTGTTTGTTTACTGTGAATTTTTTTTTTTTCCAAAATTTTCGTCTATTATTTTCGATATCTAATACTTTTCATGCATTTATGATTTAAATTTTGAGACTTTATGATATAAATTTGACTTAATAAAGACAATTTAACTTGCTGTTACATTTCATTCTCACCAATTGAATTTATGAATTTTCTGTATTAATTTGGTGAACTTATTAGGTGAATTGATCTTTTGTAGGAAGTTGGAAAGCCAGAACATGAAGATATATACTTGTCTAAGTTCAAGCCAAGTGTGAAGAGAATTGCTAGCGAATTTTATTGAAGAATTGATTGTGGTATTATTGTGATTATAAAGAGAAGTAAAGAGGGAGAAGAGAAGACAAAACCGTTGAAGCTAAAGAGCCTATTTCATGTCATTCATAGCCATTTAATGCCCACTATCTCATCGTTATTTCTTTTCCACTAACTCTCCACCATCAACACATGTTTAATCCAATATTTAATCTCTCACTTCATTACCCAACATGAATGTATTAACTTTCCACTCACCTCATTGACTACTATAAATCACCCATCAACTTATTTTGCAAGGAGACTACGACGAAAGATTTCTTTTTCCATTTGATTAAAAATTTAGTTAAGTTTTCCTTTGTAATGAGTTGCTAGAACTCTAGCTAAGGCTAAAGGGAATGTCCTTTGAGTAAGTTAGTGAATTGTTCTTTAATCCAATATACAGTACGAATTGCTAAATTCTTTTATTTTTGGTTGTTCAATATTTTCATATCCTTTTATTTTGATTGATGTTAAGTGCTACTTTCTTTTCATGAGTTCAATTATATTTTTCTCATTGTTAGGAACTGACTTAGTATGCTTTTAAATTAAAAGATTAGATAGTAAGCAATTTCATTTTTTTGAACAATCATTAATAAAAGATAACATTAAAAAATTAAATTAATTTTAATTTCTTTATCTTCCGATTAAAGTTTCTCAATGAAAATTTTAATCGAGTTATAATTTGAATTAAAGAGCATGAAACATATTTTGCTTAAAGAATTGAACCTTGATGCCTTAGCAATTCCATTATTGATATTTCATTTTAAAACTAAATCTCTACAACACTTAAATGAAATTACTTTTCCAATTTGCTTGTCACTTTTATTTTGGTACTTTTAATTATTTCTTTGTGTGCAGACATTTGCCTTCCTGCTCCTTGAGGATACGATATTGGACTTCCAACATTATTACTACGTGCGACTACTTGCACTTGGGCAGATGCAACAATTATGTCATGATTGACCTGAAATCAAATTCCTCATATCAATCAAGTCATACTTCGAAAATCCAGAATTGAATGCCAAAACTTTCAGTATAAGATATTCTCACACTAATTCCCAAGCTATGCTAGAGTCTTTTTTTTTTTGGTTGAGAAATTCTATGATTGCATTTATAATTCAGCCAAAAAAATCACTAGCCAGAAAGGGCCAATATAAACTAGTCACAAAAGGGCCATAATAATAACGGAGCTGTCTAATATCAAAATTAAGATAATTTGGCGTGCATCCACTAACGGTCAGGTAGGATCGAAGAAACTCTGGCATAGGCATCCCAACTAAGATTGCAAACTTAGAATAATAAAAAAGAGATAAAGCTTGAAAAAACCAAGCCATAACAATACAAATAAAACTCTCACAAAGGAGAGATGAAAAGCTCTCACAAAGGAGAGATTAAAAACTCTCACAAAAGGAGAGGTGAAAACTATACAGAAAACCCAAAGAGTCTCTGCAACTTATTCCAAACATAAAAAAATTGCAAAAAAGATGGTGGTAGAGATCCGACACCGAAATGCAGGTGAAGATCCAACGCTGAGCCGCAGCCGCCTATAATGGTTGGATGAAAATCATAACAAAACTAAGACAAATAGGGAAAACCCTTTGTCTCTGAAAATGGGGGAAGAGGTGAAAGGAGGAAGAGAAGAGGGGAGAGAGGGGAAGAACAATGGCTTCCTCCCCTCTCAAAGTGGAAAAGGCTCTAAGAGTGTTTTTTGGGAGAAAGGGGGCTAGAGTTTCCAGCCAACCTTCTGTTAATTGACTTCTACTTTGTGAATTTTGACCTATGCTAGAGTCTAAGAAATGCCAATACAATTTTCATACTAATAGTGAGGATAAGCTATGCTTTTAATGATTCTCACAACTTTGGAAATCCAAGTGGAGTATTGCATGATACTTTTAATAGGAAGTCACCTATATGAGTCTAAAATGGGACCGTTTCTTTGAGAAGTTTTTCAAGGCTGAATACTAGGAGTTGTCCACAGCTGTAAGGACACAACCGTAACTAGACGTGTCTAGAAAGGTAACGTGTCTGAGTTTTGTTGTGAGTGTCTTCCTAGGGAAGGTTCAAGGCCAAAACCTTGTATTCTTTCAATTGAACTCTCTCAAATGTCTGTACTGTCCAACTAATTTTCATATCCATGTGGGGATTGTTGGAAAATTTAGTGATTTATTATTAAATTATTATTTTCCTATTGGATGATAAAATTGGAAATAAATTATTTACATGAGTTATATGTCAGATCCAATTTATTGATAAATTGTTGCATGTATTATAGTTTGTTTCATGACTTTTTATTGGAAAAGTTACTTGGAAAAATTCGTAGCCTTTTATGCCTTGTAAACATGCGCATGTGTCTGCAATTTTGCTATAGGTATGCTACTATACAAATTAAAAGAGTTGCATTACTTGTTTTGATGAAGAAACGAATACTTTCAATAATGTCACAATTTTAATAAGCGGGCTACTAATATATGTTGCAGCGCCTTGAGTAATTTGCAGAGGCTTTTTTTTGTTTTTGTTTTTTTTTGTTTTTTGTTTCCTTTAGCATTGTTTGTGCTTGCGGATATGAATTAAATTTGTGTATTTAATTGTATGATAATTTCTGTATTTTTATGCGGTTAAAATATAGCAATTAAACCTTATTTTTTCCAACATATATATATATAATTTATTTGCTGTGGAAAATCATTTCGGCGTTTCGATTTTCTGAAAAGATAAAGCTCTTTTTTTCTAGGCTTAAATGTCAAAATGGTCCCTGTGTTTTACCGCATCGGCCAATTTAGTCCCCACGTTATCAATTTGGCCAATTTAGTCTATGTGTTTATATATTTTAGCAATGTGGTCCTTCTTGTCAAAATTCAGTTGGAACAAAAGAAATTTTTTTTAAAATTAATTACAAATATTCAAATTCAAATAATAATAAAAACTTAATTATTAAAAGCGATGTTCTTGCATCCTCTAGCAAAGAAAGTGATAGTCAATCGTATTTTCTTGTCGCAATCATCTTCCTTCTCCACTACCAGCACACAATGTGTATTTTTTTGGGGTTGAAGTGGGTTTAGTGAGAGTGGCCATGGATTTGGGAGATGGTTGAGTTCTAAGCGTGAAATTTGGGGAGGCAAAACTTTTTTTAATTCCATTTTTAGATTGAATTTGGATATGTAATAATTAATTGCAGTTTTTTAAATTAATTTGAAATATTTTTTTTCCAGTTTTAACAAAATTTTGGCAAAAAGGATCACATTTGCTAACATATACAAACACAGGGATTAAATTGGCCAAATTGATAACACGGGGATTAAATTGGCCGATGAGGTAAAACACAGGGACTATTTTGACATTTAAGCCTTTTTTCTATGCTATGCACATAACGGGTTTTATTACAATGAAGGTTATTGGTGCTAAATGGAAAAAAAGAAGGTAAGGCCTATGCATTATGCAAGTTATATATGAAGGGTTTAATAAATGTTGTTTGGAAATCAATTCTAAAGTTTAATTTGAAGCTAATTGAAAAGTGAGGTGGGAGTAAGCAGAGTCGAAAGTTCAATAGTTGAGTGATGAACCAAAAAAAAATAAAAAATAAAAAAATAAACTCGGATCATTACAAATAAATGAAAAATCATAAATAAAAAAAACATGACACACACTGTTTAGCATACAATTTATTTCCAAGATATTAATTTCTTCCGGAACATACATAAAAGGAGGAAATAAAACGCGCACACACACAAAGAAGAAGAAGAGGGAACCCTAACTGAGAGCTATAACAGCACTCTGATTCTGACCTTTTGAGCTGCAGCATAGAGCTCACAAATCATATCACTCAATAATAGACTAATGATATATAATAGCAGCACTCTTATTCTGACCTTTTAATCTTCTTAATTGTCTTTGAAATGTATTTAAAAGCTTGGGAAAATCCTTCATACAAAGGAAATAGCGTGAGCCCAAACACAGAGACAGGAAGAAGGGCAACCACATAAATGAGGGACGTTGTCCAAGTCTTTTGATGATGAATCAAGAGCACAATAGTAGCAGTGAAGGTCAGCATGGTGGCTACCAGCGAGAAGAATAGAAGGGCGAATCCTAAATGCAGCCTGACGGGAAGAGAATGGTGAAAGTTTTCGTACTCAAACGGGGAAGTCAGGATAGAGAGAAACGTGCCCAAAGAAGTCAATGAGCAGATGAGCGAGATAGTGTCTGAAATAGTGAATGTGATGAAGAAAGGAGAATGACGGAGAACAGGAACCCGTCTGTTATCATTACCCCGGGGAACCGTAAAGGTGGCTGCATAGGCCACGGTGGCCACCAAAGCCGCTATGGTCGAGTACGACTGTACGACTGAGCTGTCTCTTTTATCCATCCTTTTGCCGACGTAAGAAGACTTGAATGCTCACTTTCAAAGAGCTCCTTCGCTGTCACACCCTGATTGTTCCGGTGCATGAAGTAATGAGGTGGCCTTATCTTTTCCACACGCTGTCCACAAATGGAAAATTGTTGAGGATGAACCATTTTGATCAGCGTAAACATAACTAGTTTCATTTCATATTTAATATATAACTATAACTAGCTCTCAGTTCAATGATACTTCTCTTTGCAATGTTCAAAGATAATTATTAAAATTAGGAATATATAAATAAAACTCACTCACCGCCATCCAACGCAATTCTTCTTGCAACTGAAATGCAGGACCACTTATGCGTTTAGTGTCTACAGAGTAAAAACTCATGTCTGCAACGTGGTGCAATATGGTGTTCCCATACTTATCAATCCTGTAAGCCAATCTTGACGTTGTCAATTTTCTCTTTTCTAAAATGTTAAAGATGGCTAGCCGACCATGCTTAATGGCCATGTGCAGAATGTTTTGTTCGTTGTCAATATCGTGCGCATCCACCGCTTGAGGGTGAGCCTTCAACATCTTTTTCACAATTTGTGATATTCCGGGGAAGCAATGGGGTGTATTTATAAGTAGATTTACTATTTTGTGATATTCCATTTTCTTTGCGAACACAATTATCAGCACCTTTTCCCACCTCTGAATACACCAGAGTAAATGTCTTGATGTCATCGGTTGGTTCTTCATATTTTGCCCATGAATAGTCCTCCTTCACCAGCAAATCAGTGAGTTCCGATAGTATTTTTCGATTTTGCATTTCCTCCAACATTATCGATTCGTCACCATCCTAGTAAGTTATAATCATTATATTATATATACGCATCCCTATTATTATTCAGTGGAGATATTGATGAAGAGAAGGAACAAAAAAGAAAAGAAAAGTGTTAGTATGAAAATTGTATTGTCATTTCCTAGACTCTAGCAAAGGTTGGGAATTAGTGTGTGAATATTGCTTACTGGAAGTTTTGGCGCAACACATTCAATCCCGGATTTTCGTAGTGCGACTTGATCGATGACAGGATCCGCCCCGGAATTTCGCGGACCCCGTCTTTGTTCCGATATCTTCTCAATGCCGGGCCCACTTATTAAGAAACCGAGACTTTCTACCAAAATTTTGATAGAGTCTCCCCTGTAATTTAAGCAAATCCAACAAAAAATTTCAACCTGCAACACACATAAAATAAAAATCCCAACCAGCAGCATGCTTTCATAATTCAACAAGTCATACTAAATGGCCTCCGGCCTCACAAGTAAAATCTACTATGGGCGATAACAGAGCATCTACTGAATTAAGATTACAAGAACAATTGAGTAGAAGAAATTACTCAAATCCTAACTAGGAATGTTCACAGTTCGAGCCTCATACACCACTTGCACGCTTCCTGGAGCGACTACTGGCTGGGGGGCGCAAAACAGAAAATATGTGAGTGGACAAAAACCAGATTTGCAGTTAAAAACAATATAGTAACCTCACTGTGTAAAAATAATGCTCAAGTCATGCGGGTTCACAATTCAATACTTAATTACTCAAAACATAATTCATTTAAAACTCTTCAAAACACAAGTCATCTCCTTTGTAAACCCCATTCTCTCAATCTTACAACTCCTGCCCAACCACTGAAAAACTCTAATTCTTCACTCACTCAACTATACATATACATATAAATATACATACATATATGTATATATATATAACTATAAATAGCTATACGATATACTCATCACACTACCTAAGTACCGGGGAAACAATCCAACTGGGGGAACGTTTGACTAGTCCACAGGATTTCCAGGTGCTATCATGCGTCTAGGGATGAGCGGTCCAACCGGGGGACGAAACTATAAAGCTCACACACCGGAACATCCAACGCCATGTGTAGATCCCAAACTATGTCCTACGCGCGCAGACAGGATCATCACACACCGGAACATCCAACGCCATGGGTGATGACCCTAAACACTATACAGAGTCTTTCCATGTGCCGGAACATCCAACGCTGCGTGTGGAAAGTCTAATAACTGGGGAAGGTACTTACATAGTGTAATCATACAACTTCTCTCAACAACCTCTCATAATCAAGTTCTTCCACAATACACTTCAACAACCCAAGTATCTCGCCTATAGAGAACATATATATACTTCCCCAAAATCCTTATAAAAATACACTCTCAATACCCAAAATACCAAACTCACAATATATTGCCAAAGCGCTATACAACATCAAATTCATCTCATGAATATAATATATTCAATAAGCCATTAAAACATTATGCAAAAATCCTTCATCAATAAAACCATGCATATGATTGAAAACAAAGTCCACTCACAAATATTCCCACGCCGCTTGACCACGTGAGCGTCCTGCCTGTTGAGTATGTGCATTCGAAACACCTATTTCGAGATACGAACCGTTAATTAATAAAAAAATTACGTCGAAGCGGAAATCACAAATTAAATGCTTAAATCCCCAAATTCCCAATACGTGCAAGTTGAATAAGGTATCCTAAGGTCCGATTACAGGTTTAGGAATCATTCACGATTTTACAGTTATCGCTAACCCGCAACTTTGCATTATTGAATCGGAACATTCGGGGCTCCGATTCATAATCCGTGAAGTCCCATACTGTCCTAGGAATACCTAGAACAACATAGTTTAATTCGGAAAAGATCTAATGGTCAGAACCTATCGAACCCGGATAACGCACAATATGCGAAAATCCGTTCTATAGTCAAACAACGTCCGAATTGAGATCCGCAAATTCCTATGCACTCGTGGCAACCTAAGGATCTCATCGGGTCAACTTGCAGCTTCACCAACCTTGCCCACGGCGCCGCCTCATGCGCCGGCAGCGCGTGTGTGTGTAGAGTAATTCTGGTGACGGAAAAACTCCACACCCGAGCTCACCCTTCCTATCCTAGCTTCTACTCAAGGTCAAGATCACTTCATTCAACTACGGGAAGGTCCAATTCGGGCGGCAATTGGCCGGAATTTCACTTTGAAATCCGACCAAAACCTAGGTTTTCTAATCGATTTCCTAGACAACAAATTGGTCCAAACCTATACAATAGTCAGCTAGAACTCGGAAAATGAATGAGAAATCATACCTCACTCACCGGGTTTGGGCGGCGGAGGCGGCAGCGCAACGACGGGAAAGCTCCTGTTCGAACCAGTCGAGCTCATGGCCGGAGTTCGTGGTTTCTGACGGGGAAAACTAGCAGGTCTTGACCGGGACGTCGAGGAGAAGCTAAAGGGATCGGTCTCGTGTCCTGCCGTGGCTGGAGCTGAGAGAGCCGAAGAAAGAGAGGGTCGGTGTCGGGGGGAGAGAGAGACTGAGGAGAGAGAGAGAGCGTTGAGAGAAGAGAGAGTTTAGGTGAAAAATCTAATTTTTACTAAACTTTTTGAAATATTTACAGTTTTACCACTGATAATGTTTTGATCACCAAATCTTCGTTACAACTCCGTTTCAAGCCTACCCTACGAATTCGTCTCAATACCACCTACCCAAAAGTATCATTTGTGGTTCCAAAATCCTTCCGGATAAGAAAATGACCAATTTACCCCTACCCCAAGGGTAAATTCGTAAATCATTTTAAATCAATTAAAATAGACACTTAATTTGGAGTCAGGGTGTTACAATTGATATGAGGAAGCTGATTTCAGGTAAATCATGACATAATCATGCATTCATTATAGGATTCCTAATTGGAGTTATTTTCAATCAAGTATTTTTATGTTAATCTTATTTTTAATAGGATTAGATTTTATGTCTCAAAATTACTTTCCTAATTGTACTCGATTTTGATTTACGTTAAAATATCAGCGTTTTGGTGTCATCACTTTGAGTACATATTGAATCATAATTCATATTCGTAATTGGATAGTAGTTTGTCTTCTAGTTGGCGTCTTAATAAAGTGCATATATTGGATCAGGTTGTAGTGTTATAGTTGGAGAGAATTACTGCTCTCTTGGGTTTTTCTTCTTCAGGAAAAAACATGTATTGAATAAAAAGGGGTGGTTTTCTATTCAAACGTGGGCTTTTCAACGTGTTGAACTTTTGGGGATATAGAATTTGTTTTTAGAAAGCTGCTGTGCATATATTTCAGATAAGTCATTAAATGTTCCTTGTTTACTTGTGATTTATTATATCCTTTCATCATTCATATTGCATTCATTTGTATTGTTAGGTGACTCATACGGTTGAGGGCACCAACACCGACTGTTCAATGATTCAAAGATTCAAAGATTAGGCTAAACGGTAACCGTCTGATTGTGCAATCGCGAGCAATCCGACCATTCGATTCAGACCAAACTTGCAGGACATGTATAATAAACCTTGTTGAACCCATAGGAACTTTCGGATTGAAAATCGGAAGTCATGGGCCCCATGGGCCCAGTTGACCAAATTTGAAAAGTTTGACCACTCGGTTGACCGAGCGTCTTCTGTGGTTATTCCATCACTCGAAACACATAGTTGAACCTTGGGAACTTCCTGTCCGTCATACACACTTGAATCCCAAGAAACTAGGAATTTATTTTAAAGTTCTCATTCGAAGTATTTAAATTAATTTAGTCTTCGTATTCTTAAATAGGTACTTTGACCCAACGTACGCAATAGGCAGGACTATTATGGAAGTATTGGAATTATATTCGAATAATTGTGGCTTATGAATATTTTGAATGGATATGTTCTATTTTTGAGAATGTTATTTATACTTGGATATGTGTTGAGTACATGTGTTTGTTGAAAATAGTTTATGAAATGTGGATTGGGTTGTGGTTAAGTTAGTTTTGAGTGCTATTAGCATTACCCTATGTACCTCCCTGGATTTTTTGAATTGGAAATTTGGAACTATGGGATATTTGGATATGTCAGAACCCGGGTACCCTTGACGAGGTGTTTCATAGACAATTAGTGGGGTTAGTCTGCGCGCGTAGGATTTGTCATAGGCGTACGAGTATTGAGGATTCTGCTGTATGTGCTGGTGAGCCTAGTCCCCTGGTTGGATGGCTCATTCTCTAGCCACATGGTCAATTGAGGATTTTTCCACGTGGTATAGTCAAACAATCCCCCGGTTGGATTGTTTCCCCAGTACAAGTTTGGTAATGGCCATACTTATATATATATATATATATATTATATTATATATGTATATATAGATGCCTATACATTCATTCTTGTTTATCGGTGAGGATACTTCCTCGCTCGCAGTGCCAATGAGCACGCAATTCAATATAATAGTTTGGGGAAAATGGAAAAGGTTTTGGAATGGGATGGGTGTTAATATGCTATTACGAGAATATGGATTCCACAATGGTTTTGACTTAGCTATATATATACTTTGGTTTTGAATGCATGTCGTTTTTAGCATCATTTTCTAAACGGTGGGGTCATTATAGGTTGTTTTCAAATATAACGAAACTTTGTTCTTGTCCACTCACACATTTTCTATTTTGTGCCCCCCAGGCAGTAGATAGACTCGTACCGAGCGGTCCAATCGAGATAGTCACTTCTGAGCCCAATCTCTTGTTGGATGATTTTTCTTCGTTTTATTTCCGTTGAACTTTTTGTTTCACTTGTAAAATGAATTTCATTAGATATGCTCTGTTCCTGCCCATGCTAGGGTTAGATGTAAGGTCGGAGGCCTATTATGCAAACTGCATGAATTTACATTGTGCATGCTGCCGGTTGGTGTTTATAATTGTGTTTTTAACTGGTTGAAAATTTTGGGAAATATCCATTTTTCAGGGGAGACTCTGCTGAAATTTCAGTAGAAAGTCTTGTCTCTTTTTAGTAAGTGGGCCCAGCATCAGTTTGATGTTGGAAATACCACAGGATTCGTTTCGGATTCCGAGGATTTCAGGGTGGGTCCTGTCAATTCTCAAATAAGATTATTTGAGGGATCCCTCAACTAAAGCTCTCTATGTGTGTACACACACACACACACACACACACACACACACACACACACACATATATATTTATATTTATATATTGAAGGGAAATCACTTGAATCCGAAACCATTTGACCACTCAATTAGATGGGTGTTATTATAGTATATTCTTGAAGCACCGTGCTCGTCTATTTTGTTGGCCTTAATTAGATGCCTTAATGATTTTCAATTTTCATAATTTTTTGCAAGGACAATCCATGAATGAACATGTTAAAAATAGATTGTTTGGATCGTTCAAAAAAAGTTCGTAAGGGACCCTAAATGATGTCTCCTGAAATAAGCTTATTTGAGGGACACCCCTTGTAGGCCCCACTCCGGATTGTATTTCACTAATCCAAACAGTCTATTTTGTAGATACAAAGATCATCTCTACAAAAAATCACTTGAATATGATATCATTTGACCACTCAATTAAGTTATTGAAATTTTAGCATTTTCTTGAAGCACCGTGTTCATTGATTTTGTAAGACACAATTGGATGTCGAAACGGTTTCCGGTTTGTCTAATTTTTTGTAAGGATGATCTATGAATGGAGACCTTAAAAATAGATGGTTTGGATCATTGGGAAAACAATTGTAGGTTACCCTAAAGGGCATCCCTCAAATAATTTATTTGATGGATTCCTCAATAGAAAGGGACTATATATATACATATATATATATCCTGTCTAATGTTTAGATATTCCCTCAAAGATTATCTGTGCAAAAATAATTTGAATCCGAAATCATTTGACCACTCAATTAGATTTGTTATTTTAGTAATTTCTTGAAGTACCATGTTCGTCGATTTTGTTGCTTGCAATTAGATGCTTTAATGATTTTCAATTTATTTTATTTTTTACAATGAAGATTTATGAATGAAGATGTGAAAAATAGATGGTTTGGATCGTTTAAAAAAAAAAAATCATAGGGGTACTCCAAGGGGTATCTCTCAAATACAATTAAAGTCTAAACCCACACCAGGTTTAACAAAAAAGTTTCTTAGTGCTATTTGGACGGTATTTATTGGCCATATTGATGACCCTAAACCATAGTAGCAACACCTTTTCATAATATGGAAAAATAACTTTTATTTTTTATTTTTAACAAAATAAGTTGTTTTTAAGATTTTATGCAAGGATGACATTATATATCATAGACACAAACAAAACACACACACACACATATATAACTTTGAAAGTTTGATTAATTACCCGTAGTCTTCCTTGAACAACTAGACTGGCAAGGCTGACTGATCTTGCTCTCCAAGTCATTGTAACACCCCGACTCCAAATTTAATCCCATATTTAAATTATTTAAGTGAAATTACGAAATTACGAAATTACTCTTTGAGTAGGGGTATTTTGATCATTTTATTACCCGGAAAGAGTTTGGGGCAGTCACGGGTATTTTTAGGTAAATCGTACTGATATGAGTTTGTAGACACGTAGTGGGCTCAAATAGGAGTTTTAACGAAGAAGTTACGAGCAAAACATCACCAGTGGTAAAATCGTAAATATTTCAAAATGAGTTTTTGATTAAAAAAAATTAAAAAACCCTATCTCTCTCTCTCTCTCTCTCTCTCTCTCTCCCCTCTCGCGAACAGCCCCCTCTCCCCTTCGTTTTCACAGTCGCCACCCTCCAAGGCTGTTGCCTCCACCATAGTCAACAACCGGCCTCGAAACCGATTGGTCTCAGCCATCCCCGTCCACTGTGCTCGCCGGAATTCGTCGATAACGAGCCAGTTTTGACATAACTTCTCACCGCTTGATCTCTCTTCTCCGGCCACCAATTCTGTCGGGTGAGGTATGGTTTCTCATCTATTTTCCGAGCTCTAGCTGTCTATGGGATATGACTGGATCGATTTGCTATCTAGAAAATCGATTTGAAAACCTAGATTTTGGCCGAATTTCAAAGTGAAATTTTGGCCAGTTGCCGTCTGAATTGGACCTCCCCGTAGTTGAATGAAGTGATCCTTGCCTCGAGTAGTAGCTAGAATGGGAAGGGTGAGCGGCGGTGTGGAGTTTTTCCGTCGCCAGAATTTACTCTACACACCCACCCGCTGCGACGGGTGTGGCGGCATATGGGCAAAGGGGTGAAGCTACAATTTGTCTTGATAAGGTCCTCAGGTTGTCACGAGTGCGTAAGATTTCACAGATCTCGATTTGGACGTCGTTTGACTATCGAACGGATTTCGCATATTGTGCGTTATCCGGGTTCGATAGGTTTGAACCGTTGGATAGTCTTAGATTTATTATATTTTAGTCTGGACATCCCCAGGATCGTATAGGATTCGACGGATTGTAAAATGGAGACCCGGATACTCCGAAAATGCGAACCTTAGGGCTAGGTTCATCGTAACCGTCCGATCGTGCGATCATGAGCGATCCGACCGTCTGAGCTGGACCAAAGTTGCAGGACGGGTGTCCTAAATCTTGTAGGACCCATAGGAACTTTAGGTAGGCTTGAATCGGAATTTGAAGGTCGTGGGGCCTGTGGGCCTGTTTGACCAAGTTTGGGTAGTTTGACCCTTGGTTGATCATGAGTCTTCTGTGGTAGTTTTACTTTCATAGGAGTATTATAATGACCCTAGTGACAGGTCTTGAGCATTGTTGAGCTATGTTGACAAGGTTGAGATTTTTAGAGTGTTTATTATTATTGTAGGAAACTCTTAGATATTATTTTAATAATTGAAATTATGAAATTTATGTTTATGTGCGTGATTGTTGGTCCAAAAATAATATTATTTTCCTGATGAAATTACGTTTTAGTCTGCTATAGACTGGTATCACTAAATTGTGATTACCTCTAGTATTAGTTTACAAAATTGAGAGTATGTCAGTTTGAAGTGCTATACGCACTACCCTAAAGTACCACCCTGTGTTTGTCAGGTCACCCGTGGCATAGGATTTTCCGACGGGATGATAGACCCCATAATGGCGTTGGAATTTCCGGCGTATGGGGAGATTATGTGATTGTTAACTCCCATGTGACGTAGGTTTTCCAGCGTGAGGACAGACCCCATATGTGGCGTTGAAATTTCCGGCGTATGGGGAGATGCTATGATTGTTAGGTCACACGTGGCGTAGGTGATCCGGCGTGCTGACAGACCCCATACGTGGCGTTGAAATTTTCGACGTATGGGGAGATTATATGATTGTCAGGTCACCCGTGGCGTAGGATTTTTTGGCGGGATGACAGACCTCATATGTGGCGTCAGAATTTCCAGCATCTAGGGAGATTATGTGATTGTCAGGTCCCAGGTGGCGTAGGTTATCCGGCGTGAGGAGAAACCCCATATGTGGCGTTGGAATTTCCAGCATATGGGGAGATTATGTGATTGTTAGGTCTCGCGTGACGTAGGATTTTCCGGCGTTGAGATTGACCCCATACGTGGTGTTGAAATTTTCGGCATATGGGGAGATGATATGATTGTTATGTCACACGTGGCGTAGGATTTTCCAGCGTAATGACAGACCCCAAATATGGCGTTGGAATTTCCGGCGTATGGGGAGATTATGTGATTAACAGAGAGATGAATAAAGGTATATTGTGTGTTTGGAATCAGAATTTAGTGGGAAGAACTACGTGTGGCTTGATCCCTCAGTGAGGGTACGTAGGCAGCCTAAGGTTATTAGGTGCAGCTCCTGACATAGATCTGATTGTATTAGGAGGTTAAAACCTCGTATGATGAAATTAGAAAAGTTTGATGATGTATGTTGTATTTAGTATTCATAATTCATAGTTGAGTTTATTATGTGCCTTGCTGAAAGCAAGATTTGGCTCAAGAGCTTTGTGGGTAGTTTGGTTTTGCTTCGATTTTTGTGAGGGCCGAAGGCTGAGTTTGTGAATTGCATGAAATTATATTGTGTGTGCTACCAGTTGGGTTATTAAATGTGTTTTATGCAGGTCAAGAAATTTGGGGAATGATCAATTTACAGGGGAGACTCTGCCAAAATTTCTGCAGAAAGTCCCGGTCTTTAGTAAGTGGCCCGATATCGGGGTGATGTCGGGAATTACACAGAATTCGTCTCGAGTTTCGAGAAATTCGGGGCTGGTCCTGTCAGTCATCCTTTTGATTCGGTGGGACATCGTCAGTTGTCAATTGGCCAACTGTCCTTGTGGAATTTGTTTAGGCCTTCCCAGATGCCGCTCATGAAAAATTCATATGGCTCTTTTGCGATACTCAATGCCTTTCCTCTACTTTCAATACTTTCAACCTCAGCATCGCTCGCCTCCTCCATCTCTTGCTATATTATTTTTCGACTCAATTCATTGCTCGCCTCCTCCATCTCCAGTACTCTATGTAGCAGTTCAAATCTTTTAAAAAGAAAAAGTAGTAAAGCAAAAGTAGAATAACAAGTTATAAGGATCAGCCATGATTCACGTTTTGGTACCGCGGCTAGGTATAAGCAAAAGTAATAAAGCAAAGTAGAATAACAAGTTTAAAGAAGCATAAAGTAAACTAAACTTTACTGTTTGCTTATCGCGATTTTTTTCTTCGAGTTTTTGATAAATTATTTACGCAATCCGATAATTTCCATCCATGAGCCACTAATCTACTCGCCACCTCGCCAAAAATTGGATAATAGGAGTTGCACTCAAGGGGATTCAAACCCCCTGCCCTGCGCTTCAATACCTGCCACCGTCACTCTGCATCTTGTTTTGTGATATGTTCCATTTCTTTAATATGGATACATATTTAGACTTGTGTGAAGGTATATGTTATTATTATAATCTAACCTCATCAATAACATGCTCCTCTCATTCAATTTTTTTCTCACAATTTCTTTGTTCATATGTTAAAAAAAAAAAAAATTTACCTCTTTCTCACCAATATCCTGAACCCCAAGATAATATTATTTTTTTGGAAAAACATCAAAAGACCCCCTCAAGGTTTGGGGTCATTCTTAATATGGATCACCGGGTTTTAATGTTATCATTTTACACCCCATAGTTTTCAAATTCGGCCAATTTACACCGTCCATCAAGTTCACCATTAGATTTTCTATTAAATAGGTGACATGGCAATTGTGGTACCCACTTTGATGCTAATGTGTGAACAAAAATAATAAAAAATTCTTTAATAATATTATTAAATTAGATTTATAAAAACAGAAAAAAATAAAATAAAATCTCCACTCTCTTTTTTCTATCTCCCTCCCTCTCTCTGCCCAGAACTTGAAAACCCCACCCACATCTCCAACCCATCTCCGACCACCTCCCCAGCCAACCACCACTGAAGCCATACAAACCCCACCCACATAAAGGAAAATGAAGAAGAAGAAAAAGAGAATAAAGAAAAAAGACTACAGAACCCCCACCTTAACTTGGTTTCTGGTTCCTTGATATTAGTGTATAAGATGTGAGCTAAGTAAATAAGCCTTGTTTGTTAATTGAGTATTCATTTAGTCTGATTATGACTGATGTTAGGCGTTAGTAAAGCTAAAGTGGTAGTTGCCACTTGTAAGAATTCTAGATAGCAGTTTTGGATGAAGGGCTGTGATTCTCTGTGATGTCAGAGAATCCAGCTATCATTTCTGTTATAGCTCACACTGAGCATGTTGATGTAATACACAGAAAAAATGCAAAAATAGCAATACACTGTTACATTGATTCTCACTCTTCTCCCTTGCTCTTTGCTTTCTTTTCCTCACTCAAAACACTGAGAACTCTAACACTTGAGAGAGAGAAAGTTTTTTTTTTTTTTTTTTTTTCTAGTTGTTGGGTTGTGTTTATTTCAGCATATTTCTTGTTCTTTTGATTGTTAGCTTTATGTTCTCTCACCTAGAAGAGAAGACCGAGGAGATTAATGTTGGGCCGATCAACACAATGAGGGGACCATGTGGGTTTTTTGACGGTTGAGATTTTGCCCTTGCTGTTTCTGTTCAAAACTCTAGCTTTGCTAGAGTTCAAGTAGTTAATGAGGGAGAATCTGATTCAGGAAATGAATGTAAGTTTGGAGATGATAGGCAGGATGACCAGTCATATAGGAAACTATGTGAAAATTTCAATGAAACCTGTAATTTCAAAGAACAAAATCATATGTTAGAACAAAAGGTCAAAGAACTTGATGAATTGAATGAAACTCTCAAAATGACCAAAAAGAAGTTGAGTGATATTTGGTATGAGAATGAAGTTGACATGTATGAATTGTATCATAAAGTTAGCACTCTTGAAAAAGAAAATTCTAATTTGATTGAGAAGTTGAATATGCTTAAAAATGACAAATCCTTGTTTCTTCATAGACTAACTTTGTTTGAGTTTGATAAGTCATTAGTTGAGCATGAAAATGTAGTCGTGCATGATAATTTTGTGGTTGAAATTTCTATTTTGAGCTTAGGAATTTTGAGCAAAACCCTTTTGTTCATTTCAAGAAAGTAAATGGTAACTCACTTCAAACTCAAGTGAATGATCTTCTTTATAAAGTTGTCAAAATTCCTAAGTTGATCTCTTTGCTTTATTAAGTTTCAAAAGTGAAGCAAGTTCGGGTCAAGAAGGAAGACCATGTTCTTCTTCATGTTGGTGACTAGTTTCTTCGTGTTATGTATATAGACCATTCTCTTGTTTATATGTGCTTCATGGAGTCTAGATACATTGTCATGTATGTGCATTTTACTTGTTATTTTCTTTATTTTGGTCTCATAGTTTCACTTTGTGCACATCAGTCATCTCTCACAGTACCTTGGATCTAATGTTCATTCAAACTTCATGATGTGTGAGATCTTGTAGATGTTTGAGTAATTGACTTAAGGTATTTTCTTATATAAGTGATCTTGGTGAAAACAATGTCTTGCTAGTTGTGCATATTGAGAAGCAACTAGTTGTTTTTTCTCTCAACCGCTATTGATTTCCTTCAAAGATCTACTGGTTTGTGCAAAATGGATTAACTTGTGTTTTAGGCTTGCATGTTCTTATATTTGATTTGTGATGAATCTGTGCTTGGCTTATTTGTTCAGAGGTCAATGACTAGTAATTGACTAGTCATATTGTTACTAGGAACAATTAATCATTGTTGCCTTAGATCTGTTTATTGGGGTTTTAATTTACCCCCTTCACCTAAGTACCAATTTCAATAGTGTATTTCTATTTAATAAATATCCATGAGCTTTAATCCCCCATATTTGGCATATATCATTTCTTAGTTTCTCAACTTATTATTTAATTTTGTTTTATGCAAATTTTCACGTTTATTTATTTAAAGTTTCTCTTTTCCCTGTCGACTAATGTAGATGAGTTCATGGACTCCTTGCACTTGGATTTCCCTCACATACTTTTAGCCTTTTAAATGTTACCCGTATCCTGAAAAATTCTTAGAAGAAACCACCCAGAAAGACCCATGCCAGAAAAATAGTTGTGACTTACTATTTGTTTATCGTGATTCTTTTCCTTTGAGTTTTTGATAAATTATTTACGCCATCCGATAATTTCCATCAATGTCTCCTTCGATACCTGCCAGCGCCACTCTGTCAGAACCCTTAAAATATGAGAGCCGGCTTTGGTAGGAATGATGTAATTATGCATAAGAAAGAAAAATGAAAAATGTAAAGGTTCAAATATAAACGTTCAAAACAGCAAATATTACTTTATAAAAAGGGAATACATATATATCGGATGTGAAGAATGGAATATTATATGCCTTCAAAAGCTTCTTTTTTTGTGAAGAATGGAATATTATATGCAAACAAAAGCTTCTTTTTTTGGCGTTTTTCTGATATTCCAAAGTGTTTTCCAACCCATGGTTCACGTAAAGCAAACAAAAGCTTCTTTTTTTCTGATATTGCAAACATAAGTGTTTTTCTGATCCTCATCCTCATATGCATGGAAATGACCAACTTAGCCCTGTTTTTACCTATATAAGCAACAAAAAGCATTGGATGGAAGACGTATATTGAAGAGATGGAGGAGTCCAAAAATGACTATATGGTCTGTGCAAGGGATCTCAAAATCATTTGGTCTAGAGACCGTCGTTACTGGCGATGGGTCAAAGAGACAGAAAACAGGTAACGAAAACTTCATTACATAACTTATGGTTTTTCATTGCAGTTACGTTGCTGAACTGTTACATATATGCTATCAGTAATCTCAATCCTAACTTCGATTTCATTGCAGTTACGTTGCTGAACTGTTAAATGTATGTTGGCTAAAAGTGAGTGGAAAAGTTGAGAACCCAAACCTGTCACCAGGAACTCAGTATGAAGTTGTACTTGTGGCCAAGATGAAAACTAGAGCTTATGGATGGGATGCTCCAGTGAATTTCAAATTCACTCACCCAGGTGGTACAAAGGACTGGACCATTAATTTGGGGGATAAGTTTAAGGATAGTAAAGATCAATGGAAAGATATTAAGTTGGGTGAGTTTAATGCATCCGCAAATCCAGGGGACATCGAGTTTTGGCTGTATAAATATGGTGGGAAATGGAAGAGCGGACTTGTTATCAAGGGTGTTGCCGTTCGACCAAAGAGCTAAGTTGCAGAATATTATTGTAATAACTAGTTGCCAAAAATTCACATTTTGCTTTCAATCTTAATGCCATCTACACCTTCCCATCAGTGGCAGAGCCAGGATTTTGGGTGGAGGGGCCAATATATTAGGATTTAAGGTTGATTTCTTTCCTTGTGTTAAGCTTATAAATAACTAAATAACCGATTATCTTTAATTTCCTATTTTCTTTCCCATAATCCTTGCAGCAGTGGTGGTTTCGATTAGCAAGAGCCATGCTGCTCATGATCTCATTTCCATTTTTTTTTTTTTTTTTTTTTTTTTTGATGATAAGCGATAGAATATTATTGATGTGAAAAAGCAATACAAGAAGTTTGAACTCGTATCAAGGGCCAAAGAAATTCCTTGGTCACGAATTACAATCTTCGTACAATATATCAGAAATAAAATCAGGAGGTTCCTCGAACCAGTATAAAGAACCCCCAATATGCAAGGCAAAACGAGCTAAACGATGAGTCACACCATTAGCGATTTGATAACCCCTTTCCATCGCCAATATTGTACCTGTTCTTGCCGCCAAGGCCTCAACTTGTGACGCAGAGAAAACATTAGTGAATTTAATTGCACAACCCGCCACAAATTTGCCCGTGGAGTCTCTCACAACCACACCAACGCCACCCTCCGTGGTCCCTGGCTGCCAAGCACCGTCCACATTTATTTTAAGACTGTTCTCATGTGGTGGTTGCCACATTTGTTTTATCTGACCTTGCCTACTTTGAGACCCCAAGCAATTATTAACCCGCAAAAAATCCTGTAGCCTCAGAGATGCATGCAAGCTGACATGTTCAGGCCGACTCTTCTTATTATTCCATAGCAATCCATTTCGTGCTTCCCAAATTGCCCAACCCACCATGAGAAAGGTTGCAAAGTCATGACAGCTTAGTTGCTCTGCACAGCGAAAGACCCAATCCTTTGGTGAATGAGCATCATTGGTCCACCTGCTGCTACTTAATGTCGAACTACGCCAAGCACAGATTGCAAACGGGCAGTCTCGAAGGATATGAATTGAAGATTCGACTGGGCCCGCACATAGCATACATTCCTCATCTAGAGACACCTTTTTCCGTGCCAAATTTGCTTTCGTAGGTAATATTCCAGAGATAACACGCCACCAAAAAATCTTGACTCTGGCTGGCACAAAGGCTTTCCAAAGGAGAGACCAATTCCTAGCAACTGCATCCGAATTTGAGGAGGATGCCCTGCCAGTGGAGGAATGCAAAGATCTGGCTACGTGGTAGGCACTCTTAACTGTGAACATACCTTTTTTATCATAATGCCACACCAACATATCGGGTGTCAAACGCAGACTTAGCGGGATAGAGCGAATGAGCATCACTTCTTCAGGAAAGAAAACATTTTGCAGCAGTGGGGCATTCCATTCCCGTGAGTCGCCATGAATTAAGTCTGATACTTTTGTGATAGCACTGTGCTCAGGCTTGGGAGAGAAGATCCGAAAGCTATTGGGTTGTGGCAACCACCGATCCTCCCATATGCCAATTGTATCCCCGCTCCCTACTTGCCATCTGGAGCCTTGAATAATAACTGTTCTTGCTTCACAAAGACTTTTCCACACAACAGAGGCATGAGGACTTACCACAGTTTCAAGAAAAGAACGAGTTGGAAAATATTTAGCTTTAAGTACTTTCGTGATCAGGGAGTTCGGATTCTGGAGAAGGCGCCACCCCTGTTTGGCCAACAAAGCTAGATTAAAAGCGTGCAAATTTCTGAAGCCCAGGCCTCCCTCTTCTTTTGGAGCGCATAACCTGTCCCAAGCCATCCAATGAATTTTCTTGTTTCCAGTAGAACTATTCCACCAGAATTGTGCAACCAGCTTGTTGAGATCCTCGCAGACATATTTAGGTAATAAAAAATAGCTCATTGTATAGATTGGTATCGCCTGTGCTACCACTTTGATTAAGATTTCTTTTCCGGCGCCGCTTAACAACTTTCCTTTCCAGGTTTGTAATTTTTTCCAGAGGCGCTCTTTTAAGTGGTTAAAACTGGCACCCTTCTTCTTATCCAGCACCATAGGAAGGCCTAAATATTGACTATGGTGATCAACACAAGGGATACCCATAAATTGCGCTAGCATCAGTTGATCTCCCCTATGAACATTCTTACAGAAACATACTGCACTTTTTTGGAAATTGACCTGTTGTCCTGACGCACGCTCATAGGTATCAAGGATATCTTTGAGAACCATACAATCAGCCATGTTGGCCCGCGCAAAGAGAAAACTGTCATCCGCGAAAAAAAGGGGGCTGATAGCAGGAGCGCCTCTGCAAATGGAAACACCTTTAAGAAAACCCTTCCTTTCCTTTTGTGCAATTAGTGCTGTGAGACCTTCAGCACACAAAAGAAAAAGATAAGGGGACAGGGGGTCTCCTTGACGAAGACCTCTAGATGGGTGAAGGAAGCCATGAGGAGTCCCATTAATCACAAAGGAGTAGCTCACAGTTGAGATACAAGTAAGCATTAGCTGAATCCACTGCTCTGCAAAACCCAATTTTCGCATAATAGCTGCAAGAAAACTCCATTCAATGCGATCATAAGCTTTGCTCATATCCATTTTTAGTGCCATGAATCCTTTCTTACCTCGCCGACGTCTACGAAGGTAATGAATTATTTCAGTTGCAAGGATGGTGTTATCTGATATAAGCCTCCCGGAAATGAATGCACTCTGACTGGGAGATATGATTTTGTCAAGGATAAGCTTTAATCTGTTTGCTAAAACCTTCGTGGCGATTTTAAACAAAACATTGCATAAACTGATCGGGCGCAGCTGGGACATGTCTTTTGGGTGCTTCACTTTTGGGATGAGGACAACATGAGTGAAATTTATTTTTTGAAGTAGGCGACCTGAAGTAAGAAAGTCCTTGATAGCTCTTGTGACATCTGATCCAACAATATGCCAATATTTTTGGAAAAAAATTGGAGGCATCCCATCGGGACCTGGCGCTTTGGTCAGGTACATCTGAAAAACTGCTTCGTGAATCTCTGCATCACAATAGTCTGTGAGTAATAGATTATTCATATCCGGTGTGACTCTCGATTCCACAGCATCAATGATCTCTCCCTCACTTCCAGAGGCAGATGAAGTGAAGAGATGTGTGAAATAGTCCAACACAACAGATTGCAGGCCCTGTTCATCCTCACGCCATCTTCCAGTATTATCCCTCAAGCCTTTAACATAATTTCATTGCTTTCGATTGCTTGCTCTTTGATGGAAGAAACGTGTGTTTCTATCTCCTTCTTTTAGCCAAGAGACTTTAGATCGCTGCTTCCAGAAGGCTTCCTCCCTAGAGAGAAGAGAATCAAGTTGGGACATGAGGAGGTGGTATGTTGCTGTTGTGTTCTCAGAATTGGGTTGTCTCCACACCACATCTAACTGGCTACGCACCCGCTGGATTTCAGCCTTGGTAATACCAAACATTGATCGTTGCCATTGCATAAGTTGGATCCTAGTGGTTTTAATCTTCTCACACACTTGGTACATGAGTGTGCCTGTAAAAGAAGTGTTCCATGCATTGGCAATAATACTTTTGCAGTCCTCGTATTGTGTCCACATGCTCTCAAAGAAAAAACTCCTTCTTCGCCATGGCTTCATGGTCGGTGAAGCTTGTAGAAGAATGGGGAGATGGTCTGAACGGCACGGCTCGAGGTGGTGAACTGTCGCTTGTGGAAAGAGCGATCGCCATTCACAATTAGCGAGCACCCTATCCAATCTTTCTTTTATTCCGCCATTTCTTGTGCTAAACCAAGTAAAAGTTGCCCCCTCAAAGCCCATGTCATCAAGATGGCAATCCGAAATAGCTTCTTGAAAGGCCAACATTTGTCGGACAGGGCGTATAAGACCCCCTTCTTTCTCATTGGCGTAAAGAAGCTCATTAAAATCGCCCATGCAAACCCAAGGGAGACGGGATTCGCTAGCAAGATCACGAAGTAAGTTCCAAGAGAGATGTCTATCTTCAGTAGCTGGATAGCCATAGAAGCCAGTGAGATGCCAATGTAGTGAGTCTCCAATACCTCCTACTTCAGCATCGATATGGTGGGTGGAAGAGGATCAAATAGCTAAGTTCAACTCAGATTTCCATAATAGACAGAGGCCCCCAGACAGTCCTATAGCATCAACAACAAAGCAATAATCAAAACCCAATTGTTCTTTTATTGAATTAAAATTACGCTGCTTACAGCGAGTTTCACAAAGAAATACAACCATAGGATCTTTTGCAACGACCAAAGGTCGTAAATCTTGAACTGTCAGAGGGTTCCCAAGCCCTCGGCAGTTCCAACTTAAAAGACTTATAGCTGTCGGCGGGACTGAGCTGTCTCAGCCACCGCCGTTGAGAAGTTGGAAGGTGTGGGTGCCCGTGAACATAGTTTCTTATGCTGTTGAGCCTCCGCATTCCAGTTGGTAAAGGGCCAAGCTCGTTTCTTCCCTCCCGCTGCATGTGTTGCAGAGTCATGTGCATATGCAGTGGGAGTACGTGCATGCTTCCTTTTTGCTCCATGCTTTCTCTGTTTCCCCTTTGTCAGACCAGAAGGTGCGCTCTTACGGATCAAGGGACCAAGTTGAAAAGGGTCCGAGCCCAATGATAGGTTTGGGCCTGCATCTCCACAGTTGAAATGGGCACTTGTAGAAAATTGGGCCCCGATTGTTTCAGTACTCAACCACTTGGCAGGTGGTTGAGGGTACGAAGTAGGGTCCATGCTGTCCTTGCCGTTACTCTTCAAAAAATTCATTTGGCCATCTCCACTATTAATGCCAATATTCCCAGAATCTTGAATTAATTGGTGGTGATCAATTAAAGGGACCCCAAAAACGGTGGGATTTTGGCTATCTGTAACCCCCAAAACATCATTTAAAGGGCCATTTATGCCCCATGCAGCCTCTTGGCAAGGGATGATTGACAATGAATGTGTAACTGCCCCCGCAATTATTGCACAATTATCATTTAGGTCTGGTAGAAACGATGGACCGTTAGACCCAATATTGCCTTGAATGCCAAGTTCTCCTTGAGTAACGTCATTTGCCTGAACATGCGAGTGATCCTCCATTAAGCCATCATTCTGCAAAATAGATGCCATATTAATGTCATCATTAATGGCCGATATGGGCGGCACCTCCCCGCCGCTGTCGTCGTTATCCTCCGAGGATGGACTGTCGGGGGAGGATGGACTGTCGGGATCCGCAGGGGCTCGCATGGACCACCCCCGCAGCGGTGACATGCCAAAACGTCTGCTCAGTGGTTTTCTATACTCCGGTCCCATGACATCCTGCTGAAACCATTTGCCATAAGGTTTTGCCTTGTCATCTTGATTGTCATTTCCTCTCCAAGTGCAAGATGATTCCCGATGTCCAATAACTCCACACCGGTAGCATGTAATTGGAATCTTCTCGTACCTGAGGGCTACTTCTATCGTCTCGCCATCCAGCCGTAAGACAATGCTCCGACGCAAGGGCTTGGTAATATCAATCAAGACTCTTACCCGTAGGTAACTGCCCATACACTCAGCCTTCTGGCTCTGGTCTGCCAAGACATAGCCACCCAGAGTTTCACCTATTAGTTTCCCCATTGTCCTCGTCGTAAACGCTAAGGGGAGACCTTTGACTTGAACCCAAAATTCTTGCATGGCAAGAGGGATGTTTACTGGATTCGACACTCCATCTGCTTCCGCAAGAGCCAGTAGGTAGCCGTTGAAGAGCCACGGCCCCCCTTGCAAAATCATCGCTCTCTCTTCGCGTGTGTTGAAGGCAAAAGAGAATCTGTCTTGATTAATTTCCACAATCAGAACCTGTACTTTAGGCCTTTAGAAGTACAATTCGAACCCCCACCTTTTCCTGCTTAATTAATTACTTGAATTCATAAGATTATTTTCTCCTTATTTAATTCATTTAATGTTTTGTCTTATTTAGTTGTATCATTATTATCTACTATAGTTGATTAAATCACTCAATCCCAATCTCCAAATGATTTTGTTTATGAACAACATTGAGCAGTGCCAAACCCATATTATAACTACCATCACCAATTAATTTTATTTTTATATAACTGACATAATAACTACATGCAAAATTATTTTGGAGATTTATCTTTCATGATTACTCTTGATAATGCATGTACTATACATATAGACATGATGAAGACAACGATCCTTTATTCCTACACTCCACCTGCCACAACCCAGCATATATCTTCTCTTTTACGCATCAAGCTCACCCGTACGTGACAATTAATAAGTGAATAAATTCTTACATCTTTAATACACACTTTTAATTGGTTTCTGTATCTGTTCCTCTTTAATATGAGCCAATTAGTTTGGTTTGTGTTTTGTAGGATAATTAGTCAAAGAGAAGAATTTTGAGCATAAACGGAAGTTTCTGAGCCTCTCCTACAAATTTTTTTTTGTGAAAGTTACGAACCTAATTTCTAGACCAACTTAATTTAAATTTAAATTGCAAGTATACGGAATATGTAGCAAGCAAATACGAGATCCTTTCCATAGAAGTTAATTTAAATACTTTAGTTCTATTAGATAACTTAGTTAAATTAAACGAAGATTTAAGCAAATATGAGATCCTTCCCATAGAAATTGATTTGAACACTTCAGTTCTATTAGTTAACCTAGTTAAATTAGATGAAGATTTAAGCAAAGATAAGCATACACACAACTCAAGATAGGTACACAACTTGTAACCATATATTTCTTCATGGCCAAATTAAATCTTCCAAACAATCTAAGGTGATATTGCTTCAACCAATACAAAGCCTTTTTTAAACTTGTACACACGTTCCTCTGTTACTCCCCTGTCGCAGAGTACCCAAGCAGCAAGTTCGAATATAGTTCTTCATTATGTAGAAAAAGCAATCTTTATATCATATTGCTACAAAGGCAAATCTGTGAGATCCCACATCGACCAAACGGAGAGGGGGTGATGTGCCTTATATGGCACACCTCGCATCCTCATAGCATGAGGCCTTCTGGGAGCTCACTGGTTTCGGAGTTGTAAGAACTCCAAAGTTAAGCGAGTGGGAGGCTGGAGCAATCCCAGGATGGGTGACCACCCTGGGAAGTTGCTTCGTGAGCTCCCAGAAACAAAACCGTGCGGGCTGGTGAGAATGTAGCCAGGCCCAAAGCGGACAATATCCTGCTACGGCGGAGCCGGTCCGGGGTGTGACAGTTTGGTATCAGAGCCACTCTGCCGTGTGGTGCGAGTGTGCCGACGAGGACGTCGGATCCCTTAAGGGGGTGGATTGTGAGATCCCACATCGACCAAACGGAGAGGGGGGTGATGTGCCTTATATGGCACACCTCGCATCCTCATAGCAGGAGGCCTTTTGGGAGCTCACTGGCTTCGGGTTCGTAGGAACTCCGAAGTTAAGCGAGTTGGAGGCTGGAGCAATCCCAGGATGGGTGACCACCCTGGGAAGTTGCTTCGTGAGCTCCCAGAAACAAAACCGTGTGGGCTGGTGAGAATGTAGCCAGACCCAAAGCGGACAATATCGTGCTACGGCGGAGCCGGTCCGGGGTGTGACAAAATCTAAAATTACAGCCTGTGACAAGAGGACTCGAATTCTATTAATCTTAGAAACATATGTGAAAGTTTCCTTATAGTCAATTTCATAAGTCTGATTGTATCTCTTCACAACTAATCGAGCTTTATATCTTTCAATGGACCCATCATAATTATACCTAAAACCAACCCTTTTGTCCTTTTAGTAATATCATTACCAAAAAAATTAACAAAAAAAAAAAAAAAAAAAAAAAAGGGTTGTATTTGTCTTAGCCCATGTCCAGCAAACCTTATCTAATATGGATGACAAGTTTTTAAAAAAAATATTATAATAAGTAAAGCCAATTATCGAATAACCTTTTTAAGTTTCAAAGCCACAGGATAAAACAATAATCTCCTAAAGGAGTCTTAAAACATAAGGAGTCTGCCCAATCAATGAAAACTCTCAAAAAGGGTTAATGGTATTGTAAGATGATAAGGTGGAGCCCACATGTTGGAAGGGAATCTTCTATTTGCCGAATTGTTAGCCAAGGCTTTGCTTATAAAACTATAGCTTCATTCTCATTTGTACATATAGAAGAAAGTCTAAATAAAATATTAGAAGAGCATTTCTATCGCTATTCTCTAAATTCTCTCTCCAATTTCTTTAGTTTTATAACACGTTATCAGCACGAATATCTCCTAAATACCTGCTGAGTTCTTCTAATCAACACCAGAACAGACCACCTTGCAAAAACTCAAGCAGAGGCTTGGTGGGATTTTCTTTTGTTTTCCTAGATAACCCACTTCACAAATTCAAGAACCAGACTTGGTTCACAAATTCTCATCGGTCTTCAGTTCTTCTCCATATTCCAGTTGGCCCTGAGCATAATTCAAGCTTCTCATACTACCACTACTACTTCGTCTTCTTCTTGTATTAATTCAAATTTCAAACTGAATTAACCAAGAGAGCCTCCTTTCATCAGCTTCAGAGCAAATGCGCCAACTTGCTCTGCTTCATAAAGACTCAACCAGTCAAAATTGAAGCCAACCCATTTGAGGAAACAAACACCCACTACTTCACCATCAGCTGCAACTCCCACCAAGCACAAGTACCCTGCAGCTGCTCCCACTCCAGATTTGGACAGCCCACCTGCGCCTCTGGCTAAGGCTCCTGGAGCAGCGAGCCTCGAGGCTTCAACCCTGGTCTTTCTGTAGCTGACGATCAGCAAGCACCATCAGCTGCAACTCCTACCAAGCACAAGTACCCGGCAGCTGCTCCCACTCTAGATTTGGACAGCCCACCTGCACCTCCGGCTGAGGCTCCTGGAGCAGCGAGCCTCAAGGCTTCAACCCCTTGTCTTTCTGTAGCTGTCGATCAGCAAGCACGGCGCCGATTCTGCCAATAGATGCAGCCCCTCTTGCTCCACCATTGCCAACGCCTTGGTATCTACAAAGTTCATGGATGACAACAAGTACTGATGGAAAAAAGAAGATGCATGGTGCCTTTGCTTGCGCTTTGATTGCAAAATTGGTTAGAAGAAACAACACCGAAAGGCTAAGCTCCCTTTTCTATTATTTTATTACTAATTTATACTATTTAATATCAATATAAGTGCAGGTGTGCAGATTACAGGTGGAAAGCATTTGATTTGGGAGACAAGCATGATGCCTTCCACAAACGATAATAATATTATATACTATATTATTTTATCGTGGTGTTGATAAGAACCCACCAATAATTGCCTATACTTTATCCATATATATAGTAATTCTATGGATGGTTTCACCTCCTATATTTTTAGTGGTGGTTCTATCCCCACATTTACTTTAATAAAAATGGACGGTTTCATCTCCTATATTTTTAGTGGTGATTTTATCCCCACATTTATTTTATTTACTGTATGGTGTAGGTTTATTACCCATACGACACAATTTATTTGCTATATGGTGTAGGTTTTTTACTCATACGACAATATTTATTTTAAAATGTGACGAGGGTTTATCGTCCACATAACTGCCTTTACTTTTATTTAAAAGTATGGAGTAGAATTAGTGCCCATACTCGCACATTTACTTTATTATTTAAAGTATGGTGCGGGTTTATCGTCCATACCAGCAATTTATTTACAAGTAATTTATTTTATGCGGTATGATGAGTTTTTACAGTATACATATTAGGACCAGAAGTTCCTTGATCCTCATCATACAACTACATCAGGACTTGAAGATCCTTGATGATGATAATGATATGAGAGCTGGCAGTCTCTCCAGTATTATATTTGTAAACAAAAGATCGGACCTGAAGATCCTTGATCCTTGACATGTAAGTAAGGACCCAGAGTTCCTTGATAATGTAACAGTACCGTATTGGTTAATAGTGTCGTACACATGAATAGTAATTGTATTGGCAAATGTAATGTACGCATGAATAGACATGTATTCATGACTTCATGAATAGTGACGTATGCATAAATATTAACCATTTTGGGTAAACTGTCACTATATACAAAAGGGAACCTGCAGTTCCTTAAACTCATGGATGAGCAATTAAATGAGATGCTAGAAGTTCCTAAAAAACATGGACAATTATGTAAGGGCCTGAAGTTCCGAAATATATACAGGAAATTTAAAAAATGTCATACCATGAAGATATGTGATTTTGGCCTGACGTTCAAAATCTAACAGTATTGAGAACCTAAAGTTCCAACAGTTAAATGGACAACTCACTACTACAAAAAAGCAAAAACACGACGGTAAATCACCGTCGTGTATTCGGTTTTTCAATAGTCGTGGAATCCACCGTCATCTTTTCCCTCATAAACCACGACGCTAAATCACCGTCGTTGTTAAAATATACAACGTCATCAACAAATACAAAACAACGTCTTTGTACAGCAAAAAGATCTAAAAAAGCAGTCGAGGATGAGAATAGACGACCAACTCTCTAAAAAAACCGTCGTTAAAAAGGAAAAATATGACACATATTAACAGAAAAAGGCCGCAAGATAGACATACAACGACGAAAATTAAAATAAGACGCCGTTAAATATCATTTTCACGACAATAAAAAATATGACGTCTTTAAATACATTAGAAGACGGCGTTATTGATTCCTACTACGTCGCCTATATAAAAACAGCCGTCGTAAAATAAATTTTCCACTTCGATTTTTCTATAAAAGATGAAGTGGAAATAGTTGTCAGTGTCATTATTTACGACGTATGTATTTATAGAGTAGACGTTGAACAACTAAACAACGTCGGTTACAAATATATGAGAGTCGTATTACAAAATTTATACGTCCTATTTTCAGAAACAAACAACGACGATAAATATTAGGCGTTGTTAAATAAAACAACGTCGAAAACAAATAAAAACAGACGTGTTTAGTCTGCTAAAGTTTTAAAAATTTGTCGAGGATGAGAATAGACGACCAACTCAA
>NC_047657.1:2555279-2590074 GCF_902201215.1 Prunus dulcis | reverse complement strand
ATGGAAAATGTTGAATAAAAAGGTATTTTATTGAATGCTTTGTTTATTAAATAAAGAAATCCAATACAAGTCATTAAGAATTACTACTACTAAAATAAAATACATGAATTACAACAACTTTAATAGAAAACATGAAAAATACAAATACATAAAAGTTATGCTAACTAATTTAATGGTTTCCATCATTTAACCAATCTGTGTTGCTAGGCCCATCATCCCGGAAAAGTCTTCTTCTCATAACATCTCTTCGTTCTAGCTTCCAAAATTGTTTTGTTTCAGGGGACATATGGTTTGTATCCATCGCCATGGTTTCCTGATCGGTCTTGTCCATATCTTTTTTGCGTAAATACTCCCTTTCTTGTGCATACTCGGCTTGAAGGGCCAACTCGTTATCTTGGCATTTCTGCTCCATTTCAATTCTTATGCCGTTTTGCCTTGCAATTTCCTCCAAAAACTTTGAATTATTATTGCTTGAATTACCCGCTTTCTTTGCCTTCGCGGCCTTTCGGCCAATGGGCCTCGGCTCCTTTTCGATGGATGAGTCTTGACTCATAGGGGAATCGAGAGGTGAATTCGATGTCATTGAATCACGGAGTGGCGTCTCGTTTAACACAATGGAGGGACCCGTCAGAATAATTATGAAGCGTTTGCAATATTTCACCACCTCCCAACATTCATGATGGTTGAAACTTTTTTTGCCACCTCCGGTTGCACCAAACCACATCTGTGCTTGAATCATCTATTTAACAAAAAAATGGAAATGCAATAAATATTTAAAATATATTGGATATGCAAGTAACAAAAAAAAATAATAATGGAAATGCAATTAACCTTACAAATAAATTAGAAGTGCAAGAAAAATTAAGAAACAATTGGAAATGCAAGAAATATTAACAACATATTGAAAATGCAAGAAATATTAACAAAATATATATATTAGGAGATTAAACTTAATAAAACAAAAATTATAAAATACTTACCTCGTTAGTACGATTTTCCCTGCTTCTATAGTTGTCCATCGCTTTTGCGAAGGCATCTCTCCATTTTCCCAACTCTTTATTGAGAATTTTCCACCTACTAGATAATGTCATCTCCGTAGGAGTAGACCCCGGAATTTTTTCAAAAAATTCGGCATGAATTTTTTTCCACATATGAAAAAATTTAATCTCATTGCCGGACATGGGACAATGACAAATTTGGAGCCAAGCCTCACACAAGGAAACATCTTTCATGGTGCTCCAAGCCCCTCCGATTTCGATAGAAGAAGCCATAAAAATAAGAAGTAAAAATACAAGGTGAAAGAAAGGAAAATGTTGAGTAAAGAGTGAATAATAGTAGAAGTATAATTAAATGTATGAGGATTGGTGTTGAAAGTGAAGTGTATTGATAGGTATTTATAGAAGAAAAAAAAAATCAGAATTTTTTTAAATTTTTTTTGATTTTTTTCATAATTTTATTGCCCAAAAAATGCCAGCCGTTGGATTGGATTCAGAGAAGCTGATCGGAGCGCTGGTGGCTTGACACGTGGCTTCTTCCCATTGGAGCTTGCGTCGCGCTGACGTCACAACACTCGGGCTTCATCTCGGGCTGAACTAGCCTTCGGGCTAGCCCGAGTTGGTGGGACCCACTCCCAGTCTGGGCTTGGGCTCATTGCTGGAACGAATTTTTTTTTCCCCCCCTGCTTTGGGCTCAGCTGCTCAGTGGAGTTGCTTTAATGGGAGGGGGATTTGGGTGAGGGGTTTGAACGTGGTGTTCAATCCAACCATCCAATCATTAAAAAAATATAAATTCAATATTTTTTCTCTCTTATCGGGTAACGTTGGGTCTGTATTGTAGAAATGGTGTGTAAATTTTTTGGGTCTCAAGTCGACACTTTTGGGTTGTGTTATTAACAATACTTGGGTCTGGCCTAAGCGGCTTTCTTTTGGGATGGCATTGGGTCTACCTTTATTGCCCGCTATTGCATGGCCTTTTTTTTTTGTTCATTTATAATTTTTAGTCAACAGCTTTCTTGTTGCTGATCTTTTTTATGGTGGCTGCGTTTGTTATTAATTATATTTATTTAAAATTGGTCTTTTTTTTAAAATTTCTTTGAAATTATTTTAATTGTATAATTTTTATCGTAATTAATTTTATTATTCAAAAAATATACTTTTTAATTTGTAAGATATTCAACTACATCAGTGCAAGTGAAACTGCAATTCAGTTCAATAGCTGCCAAATTTTTTTAATAAATTGAACCATTAAACTAAATTGAAATGTACTATTGAACAACTATTGCTGATATTTAAAGCACAAATAAAATAATTAAATAATGCTAGAGTTATTATACTCTTGGAACGCTCGCTTTGTTAATTAATTTGGAACATAGTTTCTCCTTTCTAGAAAAATATTTTACAACATGTTTGAAATTTTTTTTTTTAATCAAAAGAATAAATTACTTTTTAAATAATAAGTCCCCCAAGTTAATAAAGCAATTTTACATATTATAAGTTTCTTGAGTGAGTTTTGGAAGGTTAACAAAATTAAAATAAAACTTCCAATGAATATGGATGGATTCCACCAGCTTAAGTTAATTATTTCATTTATTTCTTATGGTTTTGTTAAAATTAATGGTCAAGTTGCCGCAAGCTTCTTGATTAGAAATCATTGTGGGTGGAGTCAATAAGATTCGAATTCTCATCGCAATTTAGTAGTATGTGTGAGAAATTCTTTCCCTTTATACTTTAAATTATCACTTATATTAAAAAAGAAATTACTAACAAAAAAACAATATTAGCTTCCTTCTTTATTGTGAAAAAACCAATATCCTTTCCATTTACAATTAGGAGAGTTGAGGGCCTAAGTTATAATCCATATAGAACTAGGAGACTTCACGCAGTTCTCCATATAGAACTAGGATATTGTTCTCCATAAATAAAAACTTGTTGAGATGGAAAACACACTCTCAAATTCAATTCCCTCAAATATTCTCTCATACCAGCAAGTTGTCAATTTCAAAAGTAAACATCTTTTTAATTTCATGTCAAAATAGTTTTGTTTGTTTTTTCGAATTTTTTTGGTTTCAAAGTTAACCTTATATAAACAAATATATTATTCGATATTTTTTTTCCCCAAATAGATTTAATCGCAAATTTCCCCTCCTCGTCCTCCACCAAACCCTTAACCCTGCGACTCAAAATCCCCTTCCACTGTCTCTTCCGTTTTTCTCACACAATGAAACGCTTAGCAGATAGCGTTCCCGTAGCACCCTCCTCCTCTTCGTTGCCGCCCAAAAAACCCGTTTTCTTGACGAAAGCCCAACGCGAGCAGTTAGCCCTCCAACGCCGTCAAGAAGAAACCGAAGACCAGAAACGCCGTCAAAGTCATGTTCTCTCCAATCTCTCCCATTCCCGCCCTTCCTCCGACGCCGCACCACCCACAGCCACCGCCAATTCCGACCGGGACCGGGACCGGGACCGAGACAGAGACAGAGACAGAGACAGAGACAGAGACAGAGATCGAGATCATAGGGACCGAGACAGGGACCGATATTCCCGAGACAGAGACCGGGAACGAGATTCGGAGCGGCGAAACCGCGACCGCGACCGAGATAGGGAGCGGGAGGAGGAGGCCAAGGTTCGAGAGCGTGCCCGCTTGGACAAATTAGCAGAGCGCGAGCGAGACAAAGAGCTGGACGCCATTAAAGAGCAGTATCTCGGATCGAAGAAGCCGAAGAAGCGGGTCATCAAGCCCAGCGAGAAGTTTCGGTTCTCTTTCGATTGGGAGAACACGGAGGACACTTCTCGGGATATGAATGCTTTGTATCAAAACCCTCACGAGGCCCAGCTCTTGTTTGGCCGAGGGTTTCGGGCTGGGATGGACCGTAGGGAGCAGAAGAAGCTGGCTGTGAAGTACGAGAGGGAGCTGAGGGAGGAGATCCGGAAGAAGGAGGGCGTGGAGGAGAAGCCCGAGGAGGCCATGGCGCAGAAGCTCAAGGAGGAGGCTGCAGAATTATACGATACTTTTGACATGAGGGTCGATCGCCATTGGACTGATAAGAAGCTTGAAGAGATGACTGAGAGGGATTGGAGGATTTTTCGGGAGGATTTCAATATTTCATATAAAGGGTCGAGGATTCCGAGGCCTATGAGGAGTTGGGCAGAGAGTAGATTGAGTGAGGAGTTGCTCAAGGCTGTGGAGAGAGCTGGTTACAAGAAGCCTTCTCCGATTCAGATGGCGGCGATTCCACTTGGGCTGCAGCAGCGCGATGTTATTGGCATTGCTGAGACTGGTTCGGGTAAGACTGCTGCCTTTGTTCTTCCTATGTTGACTTATATTTCGAGGTTGCCTCCCATTAGTGAGGAGAATGAGGCCGAAGGACCGTATGCTGTTGTTATGGCGCCTACTCGTGAGCTTGCACAGCAGATTGAGGATGAGACTGTCAAGTTTGCGCATTTCTTGGGTATCAAAGTGGTTTCCATTGTTGGTGGGCAGTCGATTGAGGAGCAAGGGTTTAGAATTAGGCAAGGCTGTGAGGTTGTAATTGCCACTCCGGGGCGTTTGATTGATTGCCTGGAGAGGCGTTATGCTGTTCTTAACCAGTGCAATTATGTTGTTCTTGATGAAGCTGATAGGATGATTGATATGGGGTTTGAGCCGCAGGTTGTAGGTGTCTTAGATGCAATGCCTTCCAGCAATTTCAAACCTGAGAATGAGGACGAAGAGCTTGATGAGAAGAAGATTTACAGAACCACGTATATGTTCAGTGCCACAATGCCGCCTGCTGTAGAGCGGCTTGCTAGGAAGTACTTGAGGAATCCTGTTGTGGTCACGATTGGCACAGCTGGAAAGACAACTGATTTGATCACTCAGAATGTGATCATGAGCAAGGAATCTGAGAAGTTTGAGAGGTTAAAGAGGTTGCTTGATGAACTTGGTGATAAGACTGCTATTGTGTTCGTTAATACCAAGAAGAATGCAGACTATGTTGCCAAGAGTTTGGATAAGAATGGATATCGTGTGACCACTTTGCATGGGGGTAAGTCACAGGAGCAGAGAGAAATTAGCCTTGATGGTTTTCGAGCCAAGAAATACAATGTCCTTGTTGCAACTGATGTTGCAGGACGTGGGATTGACATACCTGATGTGGCCTATGTTATTAATTATGATATGCCTGGGAATATTGAACAGTACACGCATCGTATTGGACGTACTGGACGGGCAGGGAAGACTGGTGTGGCCACAACATTTTTGACTATGCATGACACCGAAGTCTTTTATGATCTCAAGCAGATGCTCATTCAGAGTAATAGTCATGTTCCTCCTGAACTGGCAAAACATGAGGCCTCAAAGTTCAAACCCGGTTCAGTTCCTGATAGACCACCTAGGCGTAATGACACTATTTTTACTCATTGAGAAGCTAGGAGGTAAACAAACTTTTCAAAAGAGGGCCCAACTTATTATGCAATGTGATGCTGTTTTAGTGGCTGAGACATCTTTGCCTACTGCTGGAACTGAAGAAGTGAGTTACTTTGAATGGGATTGTGCTTATCTATAATTTTGATTATGAATATTTCTGCTGTACTGTAATTGGCAAATTGATGTCATGACTTTTTTCTTATGAAACAATGTTGTTAGTCCTGATGACTAGTTAGAACCAGTAAATTGTTTATGACGTTATCAGTTGGGAGTGTTCATTTTTTTCTCTTCATTGATTTGTGCAAATTACTGGTTTACTTTATTGGGTGGGAGCACAAATCCTTTAAATATTGCTGGCATATCTCATTTGAATGCACAAATAGAACATTAAAGCCGCTAGTGTATACTTTTTATGTATTCTGTATGTATTATGTTCACAGTGTGGTGGTCACCTCCGTCCTAGAGGTCCCTGGCAACAGATCTTTAAGATTCTGCTGGACCACCTCGCTGGACGACATTGTTTGATATTTGGACTTTTTTTGTGCATGCTAAATTTGATGACGACATTTGATATTAAGGTGTTGTCTTCTCTATGGTACCTTAGTTGAACATTCCTTTTTTTTTTTTCCTTGAATTCTTTCACCTTTCTGTTTGCTTATTGAGAAATCTTTTTACGAGAATTCTTATTTGATTTTGATTTTCATGTCATTTGGTCCATATTGGGCCAACCGATGGAAAGAAAATACAAAAGTGATTTCCAGGTGAAGCTGGCACATCATTTTGCTTATGCGCCTGTTGAAGCTTTGCATGGACAGGTACGTAAGTGTAATTTTTCCGAAGCATGTATGATTCATAGTTCTCGGAGATGTGGAACAGTTATGTACTTTAAAGAAAGAAAAAAAACAAATTGTCTGCTTTAAGTTATTATGTGGAATTCTTGAGGAAGAACTGTGATAAACAAGGAAATGAATATATGAAGGGAACAAAAAATTAATGCTGTTATCATGATTCATAACATGAAGTTTGTAAAGAGGGGATACCAGTAGGTTGTTGTCTTTAACAGCATATGTGATTTTGGCCAACCAATACCATTCTGATGTAATTTCGTGTTTAATGCTTTTAGTGTGGTTGCTAGCCATTGGTTGCAGCTGTATGTGTCTTATGCTTTTACTGTGGGTTTTTGGTAGACTGTAATCTGGGAGATGTGCTATGATGGAATTTTTTTGGGATCTATGGGGTGAAAAGAACAGAAGGGTTTTTGAGAATGCATTGAGTGAGGAGGTGGAATGCTTATGGGATAGGGTGCATTTTTGGCCGTCTTTGTGAGCATCTGTAACTTTTTAGAGTTTAGCGAGTTCTCTTTTTTTCTGTCGTTTTGTCGGCTTGGAAAGCATTTATTTTGTAGCTCTTTGGATTTTTTTTTTTTTTTGGTGTATTCGCCTAGGATTGAGTTGTTGAAGCAGTTTGCATGTCTAGTTCTTTTAGAAGTGGACTACTTGTTCACTTTTGTTGTACTCTTATAAATAATAAATAATAAATCACCTTATATAACTATTTGTTATTCGGGTGTTACAAGTTATTTAAAATCTTAGTTGAACTTTCAGCATTTATTTACTGATTGTAGGACTAATCTGGTTTGCTCTCAAGTTTTCTTTATACTATCCGAGAAGACAAGAATTAATCCATTCACTCGCATTTGGGTTAAAATAAGTCCAGTTATTTTTTACTTTTTGCATTTATGTTTCTTGAGAATGCTTATTAACTTATAGGAGAACCCTAGACATTCTAAGATCCTTTTTGAACCCTGGACGGCCAGATTAATTGTTCTTGTATGCTTATTTGAAATATAGTGAGCTTGTAAATTACCTTCCTTATGTATTGCTGTATGTTTTGATAGATTCCTTGAATTTTTGGTCTTTGGGGTTACCTTCATCTTCATGTGATAAATACATTAGTTTCAATTTCCAAAGCTTCTAGCAACTATTAGTCTTTGTTTTTTCAGCGTTCTTGTTCATTTCCCGAGATATATGACGGCAGCAAGTTTGCCTTTGGTCACACTGCTAGGTTAGTCTCCTTACATGCAGAAAGGTATGAGTTTTATTTTTCTTAAGCCCCTTCTCCAATAAACTTTACAAACAACATATGCATTTAAAGTCACTGTGTTTCTCAGAGACTAAACATGAAATGGATTCCACAGAAGAACAGGACGAGTGGAGAGTTGGGTTTTGATTTTGGAAAAAATTAAGCGTATGTTGGTCACTTTAAGGCTTTCTTTTCTTTTTTTTTGGGAGCGAATTAAGTCAAGTTTTGCTAAACTTTCTCTACTGTTTAGAAAGTACCATTTTCAAAAAAGTTTATTGGGAAGGGCTAAGATAAAAGACATGAGAACTTTAGCATCAAATTGTACAAGATTGTTTGATGATCATGAAGATGTTTAATTATTTATTTGATTGTTTCAATGGATCAATCTGTTAAATTAGATGTTGGCATGTTTGTGAATGTTTTTATTATCTTCTACATGTTTGGCACTGGATTTATACCATGAATTTTTAGATGCATGAACGAATGTTGTGTTCTCTTTCACTTAGTGCATCCGTTCGGTTTAAGATTTCAGAAGCCTGAACTGCCTCATCCCTCAACGACGCTGCCTGGTAGTGTGGTAGAGAACAAAGCCTAATGAAGTAGTCCTCACAATTAGGATTTTGTTGTCGGAGGATTTTGGTGCTTCGTAAAATTCTTTTTCAGGTCCTTTAATCAACTTTTCCACACAATGCTCTGTAATTTGAAATGCCACTATGAAAGGCCAAAACCCTCGTACAAGGTGTTTGCGGATAGCCTATCAAATTGTGGACGTTGTGTACAATTTGGTTTGGTTGACTTGGATTTGACCTTATAACCTAGGTAATCGAGTAACAGCGTCGCCTATTATAATATGACGGTGTTCCAATGTACATATTTCATTTGAAAATTTTCTTGTGAAATAGGGTCGGGGTGTTCAATCTCATCAACTTGCTTCTTAAATGCAATCTTGGATTTGGATGTATCTTGAAATCATGGGCTGTGTAAAACAAAGTAAATGTAATCTTTGTTTTGTGCAGCTGAAGGCAAAGATATACCCAACCATCCATCCATGCCCATCAATCAATTTTGGAACCAATGGTTATGTTAGCAATATCTCCTTTTCTTCAACAAAACGACTTCCAACAACTTGGATATAGTCCTGCGTTATTTGCCACATTATCTAAGCAAAAACTTGAAAATTCTTTCAACGATGCTCGTCATTTTATTACTAGTCTCTCTGCATGCACTCGCACGCATACATGCTAAATTATCCATTTGCATTAATAGGGTAATACACCCGACTCCCAAATCAGAAGCATTTTCTATTGCGCATACATGCTAAATTATCTATTTGCATTAATAGGGTAATACACCCGACTCCCAAATCGCAATTTCAAAAACTGACCACGTGTAATTTTCTTGAACTCTTAACAACTGAACCTTATATCATAGCAATTATTACCCAATAAGACCTATACATAAGGTAATTGTTTGGATCCGATTTTGCTCGACCCAGGGAGAAACACCAAGGCCAAGACCTTACAAGACAAGGTGTGTTTGCACATGAAAAGCCCATGAAGGGAAGAAAAAAAGAATGCTGAGATTATGATTCATCACATAAACCAATAAAATGCTTGTTCAAATTTATTATGTCTTTAATTATGGTTGCTATCTATTTCTTGTTAAGTCTCAGCAGCACTGATCTACCAGATTGTAGAGCTAATCTGCTTTGCTGCTAAGTTTACTTTATACTATCCAACATGTACTTGAGAATGCTTTCATGTTTTTAGTGCTATTCAAATGAAAATGGGCCTGGACATTATGTTCACAATCCTTTCTTTTATTTTTAATTCTCATGGTTCTTTTGTGTACAACAGTATACCGTACACAAAAAACTATGACGAAAGAATTCTGTTCTGGCATAAATAATTTTTTGTTTTGAATTGAAATGAAACTGAAGGATTTTTTTTTTCTTCGATCTGGCAGCTAGGCAGGGTGAAAACAAATTTTTTTACCAAGAATTGGATCTCCACTTCTATATAAGACTAGAAGGCCTTGTTACTTAATCCAAAACCTCGTGGAATAGGCTCACCATTATTTCATCTCATTCTAATTATGGGTTCACCATCATTTCCGCAGTGGCTTGTAGGGCAGCAAGTTTGCCTTTGGTCGCACATTTCGGTTAGTTTCCTTTGCATAACGAAAGCTATGTGATTTTTTATTTTTTTCAAAAAGGAAGTTTAGCCAAAAATTGATTTTAAATTGACCAGGATATCCTTGCAAAGCAGCTCAGAATATCCTCTCGTCTTGGTGGCTAGAATTTTTCTTGCCCGAGGACTTTGCTTCTGAGGTTTTCAGGTATATTAACCGATTTCTCCACACTATGCGAACACCGAACCCTAGAAATTAGCTTTCCAAACCTTCAAAACCGAAACCTCGCGGTTAACTTGATTGTCAAAAACACCAATGAACCACATTGGTGTCCACACACTCCCAATTTCATTTCCGTAGTTTGTTCTTTTTATCTGTAGATAATGCTTGGGTTCTGAAAGAAGAGGAGGAATCGCTACTGAAATGATCATGCAGTCCTACGTTTTGGAGTTCTAGGCGAACAATTTAAATGGGACCTTCTACTTTATATGTATATTTATGTGATTTTTTTTTTTCTTCGGTATGTTATAAAAAATATTATATGAACTCAAATTCACAATTGTAACATTAAAGAAACAAACAAAATGTAATTTACACAACAACTTTATAAACTGCATCAAGATTCAAAGCATCACTTAAATATCAATCACCTTTCATTTTTCGATGCAAAAGTATAAGTTATCTGTAACAACCCAAAACAAAATATTCTAAAAATTAGTATTAATTTATTATAGAAGAAAGACGATTTTGCCATCACATTATTTAATAGGGAAAAAGTTGACTTTTTGATCGAGAAGGAATTTGGCAATTCCACCTACGCCGATGCGTAGAGCACAACGAAACGAGTCCGTAGACACGGAGTGGACTCGAATCGGAGTTGTAACGAAGAAAATACGGTCAAAATACCGTGAAGGGCAAAACGGTAATTCAAAAAAAGTCAAATTTTATCCCTTCTCTCTCTCTCTCTCTTCCCCTTAGCTTTCTCTCTCCTCTCTCTCTCTCTCTCTCTCCTCCCGTCGCGACCAACCCGCGCCCCCTCCCTTTTCCGTTCAGCCCGTCGCCACCACAGGCCGTCCCGATCTACGGCGTTGGTACCATCGGAACCGTCTCGCCGCCGCCGTCACGCCACGACCGGTCTCCGCCCATGAGACGACCGGAGCTCGTCGGAATATCCAGGAAATCGACCGATTTTCAGACCCTTCGTTCTCCCACAATTCTCAACCAAATCTTTCGAGTAAGGCACCAGGGGCCAGACTGAACCACAGGAGGGACCTTCAAGAGGTCCAGCTAGCTCGGATCAAAAGTGAGTGGACTTTTCGTTTATAAATGATTTTATGAATGAATTTCATATTTGATCTTGAATAAGTTTTATTGAATGTTTTTCGAACATGATTCGTGCTGTAAAATACCTTGATTTACATGCTGCTTAGTTACTGATGCCCAAGTGATATAAAAAGAAGAGTTTGAGAATTTTACCAGAGGAAATAGCAGTTTAATTTCAGATTTACTGAAATGCAGTTAGTTATCAGACTTTTCTAAAAATAGTTTATTTTAAAACTACCATGTACCCAGATATGGTTATTTACCCTCAGTTATACCGACGTCTACGGACGTTCAGTTTATTTTTCAGTTCTGTCAGTGCACTTGACATTGCCTCACGAGTTTCGGGGACGCTCGGACCGTGAGTGTCAGGATTTGCGGCTCGGCTGACTTGGTGTCCCAAGACCTGCCAGGATTTGCGGCTCGGCTGACTTTGTGTCACTGAGACCTGCCAAGATTGCGGATCAGGCTGACTACGGTCCCCTGAATCCTGCCAGAGCGGCTCGAGTCGACTTTGTGTCATCGAGACCTGTCAGCAGATCAGGCTGACTATAGTCCCCTGAATCCTGCCAGTTTGCGGCTCGGATGGACTGTGTGTCTCCGAGACTTGCCAGGGGAATTGACGGATTTACATGGGTACACCTACGTGATAGTTTTAAAGGAGTTTCAGTACTTTTATGAAATTATTGCTTTCAGCCATTTTATGCAAGTTTTCCTGATATTTGAGCATGCTGTACATCTGCATAGATATATATATATATATATATATTTATATGTGAATGCCTTGTATTTAACTACAGTCGAACTTCAGATTTATATATATTTATTTATTTTTACAACGGGGTTATTATGTTTACAAATTGTTTTGAGAACATTATTTTTGTCCACTCACACTCTCAACTGTTTTTCGCCCCCAGGCAGTAGACGTGCACATGAATCCACCACGGGCCTTCTTCTAGCTCCTGCGCCACTCACCAAATGTAGGATTTTGTTGTAAATTACTTAAAATCTTGTAAATATTTAGTAACTGCTCTGATATCTGGTTGGATTGGAGAACCAGAACTGGTGAATGTTTGGTATACTTATTCTGACAGTTGGTGTGAATATTACGTGCTTGTTTAACAGGTGAAAATTTTGGGATTTGAACAAATTACAGGGGAGACTCTGCCAAATTTTCGGCAGAAGTCTAAGAGAAGTTTTAATCGTAGTGGTAACAGAAAAGGGTAAAAAGGTCTTTTGTGCCCGGCATTTGCCAGGTGTCGGACACGCACAGGGTCCGGCCCGAATTTCAAAGTGGAATTAGAATCGGGTCCTGTCATTATCACTTAAATATCAATCGCCTATTATTTTTCGATGCAAAAGTATAAGTTAACTTTACATAATATTTATATAATATAATTTATTTAAAATAACATACATAGGTATATATAAGGGTTTATACCCAATTTGGGCTTTGGGCAGCCACCTTGCCTGCTTGTGCCTAGGGCCTCCTTAGGCTCTTGTCTCTTTGTGTTACTTTTCAAATTTTATTATTATTTTTCAATGTTTCGATATGTGTCCATTTCTAATTAGCCACATGTTCATTTTAGGAGGAGTTCCTTTTCTTTCCGGAGCCAAACATTATCCTTTATATATTGGACATTGCTTCCCTTTTTCTAGGGCACTCCTACTTCTTGTAAATTACATTTTAACACATATAAAAAAGTAATTCATCAAAAATACAAAAAGAAAAATCTCTACATTTCTACTTCTAGAAAATAAGGCAATTATTTTATTTTTAGTTTTATATTTTCTCTAATTGTATTTTTACAAAATAGAAAGCAAAAATAAAAAAGTACAATAGGTTTGTTTTTGGAGTGGCAATAAAAACTACGTTTCCAATATGTTTGATATGGAGATTTGAAACCCCACCACCATCGTCAATTGAAATGTCATTGTGAAAGGGCAAGAACCACTTACAAGGGAAGGTGTGTTTGCCTCTTTGCCTAGGAATTTGTGGATGGCTGGTGGCGTGTTGCACGCAATTTGGTTGACTTGGAATTCAACCTTTATATCCTTTGAAATCCTTAATGCGACAAGAAAATCAAGCATGCCAACTAACTCTGAATTTCGGTGTTACATCGCATCATCAATATTTCTTAAATCTGACACGTAAAACTTTTTTTTATTCCCCCACCCCCCCACCCTTTTAGGTATTTACATGTTACCGAATTTCTTTTTCTTAGAGTTTCCTAATTGGACTTTACTCTATTGTCCTTTACCATGGTCCATGTCAGTCATGAAGATCGCCGGACCGATGCCGACTTGAGATGAGGCGTCGCCAAGCACGTCGGTCCATCAAGATTTACGACTAGTGACAAGTCACTTTGAAGCTAAGCACACGTGTAACAAGAGAAATAATCATATCAACTTATTTTATAATCAAATACCTAATAATATCAGACATATGCTATATTTTATTTTGGGCTGAGCCACCCCCACCTGACCTGACCCCCATCTCAAGTAATTTATACCAAATCATTGGTAATGAGCATATACTTACCCAATTCATCATTTTAGTTTTGAAGTCGTGTTACAAGACAAGACCAATAACTTCACCTTTAAACCCCTTTAACAATATCTTCATATTGGTCAGTTTAATAACAATAATAATAATATTATTATTTACTATAAGCCATGAAGGTTCAAATCTAAGTGATTGAACTTGAACGAGTCTACTTCCCACTTGGTTCTTAAGCGTTGTTTTTTTTCTTATTTAAGATCTACTTGGTCATAAGTGTTGATAGTTACACGTTAACCATAAAATTAATATATTATAACTTAGAAGTCAAATAATTATATATATATATAAGTACCATCATTTGCACCCCGTATTAAGATAATCCATACCAGACGAGCCCAAAAGTCTTCTCCATTTCATGGCCATGCATGGACCAAGTTTTAGCATAAATGGCATTCTTGTACCCTTTTCTGTTTTCAAATTTCTTCCTTTCAGATGAGAATGGAAAAGAATAAAAAGTTGATTTTGACTAAACAAAACATTTACTTCCACTAGTGATGATCTAAAGTTTGATTTCACATTATTAAACTTGTACAAGTGCAATCTAATTAAGGATGTAAATAAGGGTATAATCACATAATATTACTAGAATGTGCAGCAAATTTAATTTATATACTCTCATTACTAATTAATTAGCTGCCATCTTGTATGACTAAATTTATATTTTCAGTCATGCATGATTTCTTATCCTTCCCATTATCTATATGAATAAAAATGAGCAGATAAACATTGCAGTATCTGAAAACAATTCTTTTGGTAGTTGCACGGCCGGCAACAACCATGCCACATTCCACAGGAACAGTGCACAAGCTCTTTTAAACTACTCATCTAAGGCTTCCATTTGTATTGTAGGATAATACTCTCAACGCACCTTTTCACGTGTAACGTCACTTAAGCCAAACACGTGAACAACACATTGAATGATGTAAGAGCACGTAACAGATCTGGAGGAAACATAGTTTCCAACTATCTACATGTGCATAGAGAAAATAAATAAACCAAAACAACAACCTTGATAAAGATCAATTGTGTGATTTGGGACAAATTCTGTCAAATACAGTTTAGAACCAAATTTAGAGAACATAAACAGTTTTAGAGAGCAGATTTTGGGAGAATAATTTGATTGGGAACATAGCCCAAAAGAGGTAATGGGAACTTCAATTTAAGCATGATTAAGAAGAAATCACCACAATGATACCCAAAAAAAAAAAAAAAAAAGAGAGGGGGGGCAATGATACTCCTCCTCCTCTTTTTTGGGACTCTCAAGGGGAGAAAGTGGCTAAACACTCTTTTCTAATTCAGAGTTTAATACTTGGATTGAAGAAGAATCATCCTGGTTGGTTTTTCCTTGATTATCATAATGTAATTGTCTCATGATTCAATAAATCTCTTGATTATTAAAACAAAATAGTAATTAGCACATCACATGCAGGCATGCTTCTTCACGCATGAACACTGAAAAAAAAAATATTATTGCATCAATAAGTAGAAAAATAATGGATTATTTTTATAGGGTTATTAGGTCTAATGGTATTTGAACTTGGACATGATTTGCGTTTTGGTCCCTCAATTTCCAAAATCGTTTCCATGGTCCTTTAACTTCAATTTTGTTAGGACAAATAGTCATACAGTCAATTTTATTAACTTTTTCTGTTAAATGTAGGGGTAAAATGGTACCCCCCCTCCCCCCAAAAAAATTTCATCGTCCCTGACCCCATTCTAATTACCTCATCCCCGTCTTATCATCCCCACTTCCACTGCCTCTCTCTCTCTCTCTCTCTCTCTCTCTCTCTCTCTATCTCTGAATCAACTTTCTCTTTCCCAAATGAAAAGGCAAACTCTGACTTCGATAATTAGAAAATTTTGTGGGTAATTTTGATTCTTGATAGCAACAGAGACAGAGAGAGACATACAAACAGGGGAGGGGGAGGTGCGTTGGAAAGAGGAGGTAGGGAAGATCGCAGTGGGGTTAACTGGATGGCTAGGTAAGGGGAGAAGAAATCTGGGTGGAGGAGGATTAGAAATCGGGATAGAGGAGGGAGAGATATATATATATATATATATATACATATATATATAGTCCTCTTCTATTGAGGGATCCCTCAAATAATTTTATTTGAAGGACGCCCTTTAAGGTGCCTTACAATTTTTTTCCAATGATCCAAACCATCTATTTTTTAGGTATTCATTCATAGATTATCCTTACAAAAAATTAGACAAATCGGAAACCGTTTCGCATCCAATTGTGTCCTACAAAATCAATGAACACGGTGCTTCAAGAAAGTACTAAAATTTCAATAACTCAATTGAATGGTCAAATTATATCGGATTCAAGTGATTTTTTTGTAGAGATAATATTTGAATATGTATCTACAAAATAGATGGTTTGGATTAGTGAAATACAATATGGAGTGGGCCCTACAAGGGGTGTCTCTCAAATAAGCTTATTTGAGGGATCCCTCAATGGAAGCTCTCTGTATATATATATTTTTAATTTTTTTAGTTTTTTAATATTTTATTCATACTTTAACAGAAAAAATAACAAAATTGACGGCATGACCATTTGTCCCGACGAAACTTTAAGTTGAAGGACCACGAGAACAATTTTGAAAATTGAGGGACCAAAATGCGAATCGGATCAAAATTCAGGAACCATTAGACCTAATAACCCATTTTTATGTATAATTTTAATTGGTATGGATTCCTTCCAACTCTTTGTTTTTTTTAAATATTTATTTTTCCTTTTTAGAGAAGTAATTTAAATACAGTAATTTTCATTTACTTACTTTCTCTCTTCCATTATGTTTTTCTTCTTTATTTTTTAATTGTTTTTTTTTATTCAATAATTTTCATCAACACATATATAGCATGTTACGTTATTCTTGGTGGAGCCCACATATTAGAAAGGTTCTAGTCACAAATCATGATGGATGCTATTCGAAGATGATTCATAGATTTGGGTCAAACTTGCCCAAACAAAACTTGAAGTATCACATAACATTATTGTAAAATTAATTACAAACAAGAAAAAGATTATTGTTACATTATTAATATTCATATGACATTGTACATGACTACTCATGCCATTCATTAATAATCAAAACATCGAGTGCCGCGGCTAGATGTATGATTTTTTTTTAAAATTGTATTTTAAAACATAAGTACATTAAAAGTGAGATCGCTTAGGGATCTTATAATCGTACGAGTCAAAATAAAATCCAAGGAAAAATTACTGAACGAAATAGAAGGGTTGTTATTGTCATGTCCTATTTTGGGTAAATGCTATCGTATTTGGCTCTCAGTAAATATGAATAATGACATTAGAGAACTTTTCCATCAACTTCCAAATATGTTAAGCTACAAGGTAATTGTGCTTGTCTCGTAATGATTTGTATGAATACTTTTGAATCGCTTTTAATTTCCACCTTATAAATTTTTAATTTATTTATTTGTCCTGTTTAAAGCTTGTTTGAAAGCACTCGCTTTAGCCTACAAAACAGAAGTATGTCCAATTGAAACCGCTGGATGTATGATACCACAAACTTCTTTTTCTTTTTTCTTTTTTCGGTTGAGTTCTTCTAATATTTATTGATTCTTTTCTTCATTATTAATATTTATATAAATTAAAATTTTGTTTCTTTTTGTTGTATTAGACATAAGATGTTTGCCAATAGCTACAATTAAAACAAGACTTCACACTATAGACAAAATTAGTAGCAAGGGACTTGTAGCTTAAGTCATTACAGAGTATTTATTCATGTAATCGACATCTTAGGTTTGATTCCCTCCTCATTCAGTATCGCTTGAATCAAAAAGAAAAAAAGAAGATAGAATTAGTAAAGTCTATGCTTTGACCAATCTTACACTTTATGTCATTACATATAGAAATTTGAAATATTTAGTCAAATACTCATTCTTAGCACTAAAACTATAAATAAACCCTACACCATTTAATTTCTATAAACATACCAAAAAAAAACTCAAAAAATGACAGCTGGCCCTATTGAATTTAATTTTAATAATTAAATTACTTTGATGCCCCATTGAGTGTTTTGGGCTTTTTTATGAGATTTTTGGGTTGGGTTTGTTTTAAGAAATCAATGGCAGTTTTGTAATTTAAAAGAAGTTAAAAGCCTTTTTGTTATGTTGTAAATGGGCTTTGGGTGTGTTTTTAAAATCCATTTAAAATAATTTGGGCTCCTATATTGGGTATTATAGTGAATCTCCCTAAAAGTGGTAACTTTAGCAGAGTAACAGTAAAAGTGAGAAAGTAGTTACCCTTTTTACTTGGGTATTGTTTTCTATTTATAGGGAAGTGAAAATGAGAGTTTTGCACAAAGTTTCGATGTGGGACTTTGTGCAAATTGCTGTGGTGGTGACACGTGTCTTGGGATTAAATTCGGCAGTCGAGAGCTTCAGTAGCCAGGAGCTTTGACAGGTGTCTGCCGCTTTGGAAGAGTGTCTTCCTTCGGTAGGGGAGAATGCGTGTCTGCCTTTGGTGCTAGTCGTTTTGATGTTGGATATGCTCGGTTGATTATGGTGTAAATACTACTAAACTTATTGAGGAATTTTGTAGTCTTTAAATAGATATGAAGCTGTCAGCCTAATTGTGGTACATGGATAGGAGGATTGAGTAGATATTTCTTAACTATGTGAAACTCTTTTTAGGAATCCTAATTTCTTGTGTCTTATCTTTTTTGAAAGATGAAGTATGTTTTTTGAGTTGTTTAAATATCGGCTCATAGATAGACGTTGGCATCTAATTTATTAACAAGACTTGTTGAACTATAATTTTCTCTCCCTTTTCTACATGAATTAGTAAAAAAAAAAACAAAAAAAAAACATCAATTTATTAAATGACTTCCTCCTACACAACATTTTATTCAACTAAACTTTGATGGGTCAATGAACTAAATTAGAAATGCTAATATTTAACGACAGTGAACACAACTATTACAACCCGAGTCAAACTCTCTCCTCTCTCAACCCAACCAACCTCACAATCACCGCCTGCAATCCTCTTCGGTTCTAAGGCACCCTCTAGTTTTTCTTTTGGCTAGTAAACCAGTCCCCTCTCCCCCCCGCTCGAATGTTGTGGAGAGTTTTCATCCCAATTTTCTGATTGGTTTTTCTTCCCTTGCTTTTGGCAAGGTTTTGGGCTCTTCCCTAGTTTTCTTGGGGTCTGCTATGTAATCTCTTGAGCTGGGTTGAAAGGACCCGCCCCGAATTTTCCCCCAAAACCCGAGACGAATCCTTTGGAATTCCTGACATCTCCCCGATGCCGGGTCCGCTTACTAAAGACCGAGACTTTTGCCGAAATTTCGGCAGAGTCTCCCCTATAAATTGGACGCTTCCCAAAATTTATACCTGCATAAAAACACAATTTATATTCCCAACTGGCAGCATGCACAATATCATTTCATGCAATTTACATAAATGGCCTTCGGCCTTCCAAAAATTCTCAACAAACTACCAACCCAGCTAACAGGTCAATTCATGCCTTAAACGAGGCAATAATAAATTCAAATATAAATTATTACTAACATTTAGTCTGCGGCTGCACCTAATAATCTTAGGCTGCCTACGTACCCTCCTTGAGGGATCAAGCCACACGTAGTTCTCTCGTAAAACCTAATTTCACACTTAGACGATACCTCATTTCATTTCTCTGTATTCCACATAATCTCCCCATACGCCGGTACAACCAACGCCACGTATGGGGTCTGTCAACACGCCGGATAACCTACGCCACGGGCGACCATGCCATACTATCACATATCTCCCCATACGCCGGTACAACCAACGCCACGTATGGGGTCTGTCTCAACGCCGGATAACTTACGCCACGTGAGACCTACACGTCATATCACAAATCTCCCCATACGCCGGTACAACCAACGCCACGTATGGGGTCTGTCCACACGCCGGATAACCTACGCCACGTGGGACCTAACTTCCACTTGGTGGTACTTGTAGTGTAACCAAGATCCGGGGAGGTACCTAAGGTAGTGCGCATAGCACTCCAACTAACATTCTAGACTCTTTTGTACCCTTGTACAAACATATATATAATTATATTTTAATACTAATATTGCGTAAACCCCCCAATAATAGTCTAGCACCGATAATCCCCCTGGGAAGGTGAGATTACTCCGGGAGACTCACGGTCAACCAAGGGTCGAACGGGCCCACGGGACCTGCGACCTCCAAATTCCGATCCGAAAGTTCCTATGGGTTCTATAAGGTATAGGACACTCGTCCTGCAAGTTTGGTTCAGATCGGACGGTCGGATCGCTCACGATCGCACGATCTAACGGTTGATATAAATTATAAACTTTAAATTATTAAATCGGAACATCCGGGGCTCCGATTCACGATCTGTGAATTCCTCCACGATCCTAGAAATACCTAGATTAACATATATTAAATTTGGGTCCATCCAACGGTCCCAAACTCACTCCGGTTAAAAATATGACTAAAATACCCTTAAATAATTAAATAATTAAATAAGGGTTAAATTTGGGGAAATTTGGGGTCGGGGTGTTACATGGGTTTTATGGATCTTGGTAGATCCGATGCCTTCGCCTCTTGTGGAGTTAGATTAGGGTGGGTATTGGATCTATTATAGATATGCATGTTTTTGGAGGTGGAGTTGTTAGTCTTGGGTAGATATACCATTTCTTGGTGTTGTGAGACCATGTGGGTTTCTAAGGGCTCAGTGACCTCAATGGGCGGGTGGATGTTGAGTAATAAGGCCTTTTTACTTGGAGGTGCCTTTGGTCCCTAGCTATTGGTTTTTCTACCATGATCTCTATGGAGTAATGGTGATGCAATTGAGATCATCCCTCTTTCAACTCTGAGTGAGCTGAACTCAAAATTTGTGCAATTAATTTGCTCATTGTCTTGCTGGATTTTTATTTTCTAGCCTTATTGTATGCAAGAACCTCCTTAAAGGGTGTGTTCTTATTGTCAAATTCTTGTACTTAGCCCATATTATGAATGGATTTTTATTTCACAAAAAAGAAAAAAAAAAGAAAAAAGAAATGCTAATGTTTAACCCGCATTTAAACTAATCAAAATGAAAAGTTGAAGGCCCTATTATATGAGTGATTTTATATCACATAATTTTTTGTTTTTGTTTTTGTTGTTGTTAATATAGATCACATAATCTAAAATCCAATCTCAACAACAACTTATAATACCCTCCCTTCCTCTCTCGAAAATTTTGTCTATTCCATTCCATGAAATCCAGGCAACACCAAAGGAGATCTACTTCTGCAAAAAAAAATTGTATAAAACGGAAATGTCACTGTTTTGCTATCAATTTTCAATCACATGTTGCCACGTAAAAAAGTTAGCATGCATGGTATACCGTGATTAGTCGAGAATAGTAAAATAATACTATCTTTGTGTTCATGTAAGTGTTTCTCTTACTTCTGAGTTAAAATATCCCAACACGTAGCCGCCAGCTGCAAGCTGCAGCATCCTAGCAAGTACAGTCCCAACCAATAGGGATACAAATGTCATTCCACTCTCCAACAGGCCTCCATCATGACAGCGTGCCCATTTCATGATCTTCCCACATGCACCTACCTTCCCAAATCCCAACATTCAACAGAATCAACGGTTCAGATCAATAACACAACTGCTTCTACATTATAACGAGGTACGCCGAGAAGTACCATATTCAATTCTCAAAGCGCGATGTCGTAAGCCGTGGATGCTAAATTACGCTGAAGCTCCAACAAGCGGCTTACGTAGGAATCTCGCACTAAGATACGCCGTTGGTCGGGTAACGGAAACACAGGGAGTTGTTCTGGGACTAAAAAGTCAACCGTTATGGGCCCAATGGTCATTTCGGTCTGGTTCAAGTGGGTGTTATTAAAATTCAGACAAATAGATAAAATTAAATAATTTGGATTAAGTTAATAAAGCTATTTGTTCGTGAACTGGATTGAATAAAGAGTTGAAGTCCGGGTCTTCTCACAGAGACACAGAGAGAGAGAGAGAGAGAGAGAGAGAGAGCAGAAGCTGGTGAGCTGGTTGTGATCTTCAGGTCTTTATGGTGTTTTGCATCGCAGCTTTAAGAAGTACGGAAGCATCAGCTGTCTGAAATGTTTGTCTAAATTCCTGGGTTTTTTTTTTCTTTTTCTTTTTGTTAAATTTGCAGCCCCACCTGGGATCATTTCTCTGATTGTTGAGTTTTAGGTTCGTTTTCTGGGTTATAACTTTGCTGTCCCAAAAACGTCTTAGAAAGTCTGATTCTTGAAACATTTTTGGGTTTTCTTCAGTTGGTGGGGGTGTAAATCCCTTATGGATAATATCTGAATTTTAATTTTAATTTTTTTTAATTTAAGGGGTTTGAAGCACCACATTTTGGTGTATGTTCTGCATTAATTTGTTTCATTTCATGAGTTTTGGCTAATTTTAATTTTTACTGCGGATGCTTTTGGGCTTCTAAGCAAAATGGAGATAAAAAAAGGGACTTTGATTCATCTACTTTTTAACATCAGTAGTTGGAAAACCGAAAAAAGAAAAGAACAATTTTTTTTGTGGTTTTTGCTTTCAATTTTCTTGTTTTGTAGGCTAAATTTATTAACCTTTTTCTTCATTTCTAAGATTGCAGTATTTTATATTTGCAGGAATTCCAGCAGTAGGCTTTGATTCTTGAAAGTTGTTCACCGATTTCTGATAGCCTTACTGGTGAAGCAATGTATCTTTGATCAGTGCCGAGCTCTCAAACTCAAGTCTTTTGGCATTTAATTTGGTGTTTTTCGGGTTTGCGCGCTCTCTCTCCCTCTCTCCCTCTCTCCCTGAGTTATGAAGGAGTTGAGCATTTAAACTGCTAGGTCAACTTGATTTTACAATTTAGTTTTTTTATTCAGGTTGCATATCTCATTTCGGTGCATAATTCATGCTGTCTATATTTACCTGTTTTACCTTTTTTTTTTAAAACAAAAAGTATTTGGGTTTTAGTTACAATCTTGTCTCTGAAGGGTTTTTCATTCTAGAATAACAAATTATAGACACTGTAGTTTTAAAAATTCCATGTGGAAGAGGTTTCAGTCTGGGGGTTGTTTTCTAAAAATTTTCTATTTTTATATTTGGATTAGACTGCACAAGTAGGAATTTAAGTTTGAATTAATTGTAGTTTAGGTTGTGGAAGATCAGCTTTAAAGCCCGCCAAAAGATGTATCTGATTAAAGTCTGGTACTTTAGGCTGCTTTAAGTCCATGTGTGAGAATGAGACTTTCTTTATTGAGAATCTCCTTTTCTTGCTTTGTGCTTTTGTCAATCAGTCTTCTTCCTTTTTTCTTTCTTAGGTTTTAAGCATTTCAACAGAAATTTGAATCCAGTTTGGTTCATTTGCAGTTGAACCTGCAGTTATAGTTTTGTGGTTCATCCCAACTTGAAGTGGATTATATCGTGCATCTGCGTTGAGGACATATACAACATCTGAGTCTGTTGGCACGCCAGAGTAAATGTCATTTCGCAGTATAGTTCGTGATGTAAGGGATGGGTTTGGAAGTTTATCCAGACGGAGTTTTGAGGTGAGACTGCCTGGTCATCACAGGGGGAAATCACATGGTTCAGTCCATGAGCTGCACGACCCACCTCTGGTAATCCAGAATAGCCGTTGGGCTAGCCTACCTCCTGAACTACTACGTGATGTAATCAAAAGATTGGAGGCTAGTGAGAGTACTTGGCCTTCTCGCAAGCATGTTGTTGCCTGTGCTGCCGTATGCAGGTCATGGAGGGAAATGTGCAAAGAAATTGTCAGAAGTCCTGAATTCTCTGGGAAGATTACCTTCCCAGTCTCCTTGAAGCAGGTGAGAGCTTTGTGGTACTGTCTTCCTTACGAGAGGCACTTAATGAAAGGCAGAAGGTGCCCACACATTTATGTTTTAATGTCATTACCTGGGTTTTCTGTTTAAGTTAGTTATACATGTGTTTATGCACTTAGATGCTCTCTTTTAACCATATTCACAATAGCCAGTAGCTGACACATGGTTGCCTTTCACAGCCAGGATCTCGGGATGGAACGATCCAGTGCTTTATCAAGAGGGACAAGTCTAATTTAACTTACCACCTTTTCCTTTGCCTTAGCCCTGGTAAAGTTCTCATTAGACAGCTTTGTTGGAACTAATGCTTTACCAAGTTAAATGTGAGATTTCAGGTTATGTGGTTTGTTGGGATTTCACAATATAGTTATGATCAACTTACTAAAACATTTGTTGTGTTCAGCTTAGTTGAAAAGTTTTTGTTTATTATTGCGAATAATATTGGTTTCTTGTTAATCAGTATTTAATTAACTCAACCTTTGGTCAATGTACCATCATGTTTATCAGAATATGGCATGGAAACTAATTTGTAAATAATACTAACTGATCCATTGATCTGTGCTATGACCACGCAATCTTTAATAAGACCAATAATATATAGGCAATATCCATTTGGAACTTTCTATTGCTAAGAGCATTCTTTTGACAGTGGATGCTAAATCTAGGCACTATCAAGGCCATTTAGGACCTCGTCTGTTGTATGTGGAGTGCCTTCTGCACCTTAGACAAATTATCCGTGTCCTAACATAGGTATATAATATCGTTGGGAAGACACTAAATGATTGTTTTGTAAAACTGATGCTGCTGATTGTGATGATCTAACCCTTCTCTTTAAAAACTGAAATTCTATTTTCGAATCACTCATAGTAGAGGACAGCATTGTGCAAAGTTGTAGAAATCCTGCTTCGATGAATGTAACCTGATTCAGTATCTTAGAGGAGTTGTTTGGCAAGCAGAGTATGGTTGATTTTACACAACCACTGGACTTGAGGAGTTCAAGTTAGTGAATGGACCATCAACATATATCAAGTTAACATCCTTCTTGAAGTGTAGTCCTCCTGATGCAGGACGCATAGGACCTAAATCTATTAGTTTCCTAATGTATTTGTTAGTTTCCTAGATTCTCTAGTCTTCCCAATTCTAGTAGGATTTCTGCTTTTCCAGATTTCCAGATTTCTAGTTTTAAGTTTCCTATTTTATTTGGATTTGGATTTCTGTTTAAGCAAGGGATTTTTATCCTATTATGTCTAGGTTTTAGTTTTCTATAAATAACCCCTTGTAGTTCTTTAAAATTCAGATTTGAATGTTGAGTAAACCTTTTCCTAGAACTCTCTGATTTCGCCCCTTCGATCTATATTTTCTTCTCCTCGACCTCCGATATTCTTCTTTGTTCTACTGTTTCTGCCCTTTGTATCGTCTTTTCGACCTATATTTCTTCTCCTCGATCTCTTATATTCTTCCACATAAAGAGGTAGAAAAATACATATGAAGAGAAGCATATAAGTTCAGCCCCTCCCTGCACCTTGCAAGTTAATGAGTAAGAAATGTTGATTGGAAGTTTGGAACTCAAGGTTTCTGACAATCAGAGCTCTGATACCATGTTAGTCAACCATTGGACCCCAAAAACTGAAGTTGTTAGAGAATTGACCAATAATGTATATCAACCTACTGATATATCTAAGGGATAATTTCAGATCTAACTTTATAGGCTAGTTGGGTCAACTTAATTTCTTACTTTCATTCTCTGTGGATTCCAAACAACCCATTTGGTGTATTGTATCCACTTATAACAACCTCTTCTCATGCTGTGTTTTTTTTTTTTCATTCTGCTCTTGTACCATTTTCCGAGGACTAGCGCATTCAAGGCTCTAGAGCCCAGCAAAGTTGGAGAGGCCTAGCCTTGCCTGACTGACACGTTATCATTGGGTTCCATCAATCATGCTGTCCTGTATCAGGGCATTTGGTTTCTGTTGAAAATAGAGGCTATTAGCAAGTGTTAAAGTTCAAAACTTTATTTTAATTCTGATTATCAGAATTTGATTTAGCTAAGTTCTATTACTAATTGGTTGATTTGCTGTCTAAATGTTATAAATAGTGTACATCTCTCACTCTATACTGCATAAGAATTATCATCTTCTCCCTATGTCAAGATCATAGGGATTGTATGTAGACCCTACTTGGCCTCAGTTATATAAAGGGATTGTATTGCAATAACTCATATAAAGAGGGGTTGTGTAATTTTAAATCGACCTTGAACTTTAAATACAGACGTATTGTGCAGTAAATAATTTACTTCATTTTCTAGCAAGCAATATTCCGTTGATTGCATTATTGCTTGCAAGTCTATTTTAGGATGTTCTGTTGATCAATTCCATGCCTTTGCAGCCTTACTTGTTGAAAATGGGAAATTTCTTCTCTCTGCCAAGCGAACGCGCAGAACTACTTGCACAGAGTATGTGATCTCAATGGATGCTGATAACATATCAAGATCAAGCAACACCTACATTGGGAAATTGAGGTGATTCTTGTTGAACTTTCTTTTTCAGCTGTTCTATTCTATGCTGAAATTCATATGTTATTAACTTCAGAAAGACGGCGAAATATGCAACTTAAGAACTTAAAAATGTGTCATTGTACAATTTTTTTTCTTTTCTTTTCTGAAACTTAGTTACAGAACTGGAACTGGAATATTGAGCATGTTGAAAACTTCATTGCGCACACTTAGGGATCAAGACTGAATTAAAAACATTTTTCTTGTCTTTTGCATCTGCTGTCCATTGGCCATGGATTAATAATATGAGGCAATGGGGATTTGTTATGGTGACTTTACATTCTTAGCCTTGGTTTTGCAGTAAGCACTCCTGCAAGAAGTATTTCTTTTGCAAAGGATATTATTTTAAAGAATTTTAAGATGCATATTAATTGTTTTTTATACATATCAATTCTCTTTTCTTCTTGAAAAAAATCCAAGGGTATTGGTGATATTGTGGGCTAGTATTGTACTTTTATGTGTTATCTCTCTATTTCAGTTGCTTTGGCTGCATTGGAATTTCCATTGCTATATCCTTAATTTGAGCATGTATGAAATATTGACTTCATGAGGCATTATGACCATGGTTGAATAACTGGTGACAGTCCTTTTGTTATGAAGTGTTTTTGGTGCAAGGATATAAGATTATCTTCTATTTACTTATAATACACACACACACACACACACACACCTTTAATCAGTAGACTTTACATCCATGTTCACACTTCTGAACCAACTTGTTCTGTCACTTTGCATGATGCCAGTGTCCGCAATTGTTGCTGCCTAAGTTCTCATGGATGCATTCGTATAGTGGTGGTTCTTATATTTTTATTGCAACTAATATTTTATTGTTGTCATGTTTTATTTATTAATTCTTAATTATTAGCGAAGTTTGTTGACCTTTTAGCAGTTCATGCTTTTGGAAATGCAGCTAAACAAATCAATTTGCGGACATGCAATAGTAATTATAATTGTATTAGGATATTACTTTCCCTTCATTTTTGTTATTGATCGGCCTGAAGCAGTTTCTATCTGGTTTGGTTTAACGTGCATCATTTTCAGGTCTAATTTTCTAGGCACCAAATTCATTATTTATGATACCCAGCCTCCCTACAACAGCGCTCAGCTTTACCCACCTGGCCAAAGCCGTCGGTTTTACTCTAAAAAGGTCTCTCCCAAGGTTCCTACTGGCAGCTACAACATTGCTCAGGTGACATATGAGTTAAATGTACTTGGCACTAGGGGACCACGCAGGATGCACTGCAACATGCACTCAATCCCTGCCGCATCCCTTGAGCCTGGTGGCATTGTCCCTGGCCAGCCTGAGCTTCTCCAGCGCTCCCTTGAGGACTCATTCCGGAGCATATCCTTCTCAAAATCAATTGATAATTCAACTGAGTTTAGCAGTGCTCGATTCTCTGATATTGTCGGGTCCCATTATGAAGATGAAGGAAAAGAGAGACCATTGATTCTTCGGAACAAGGCACCGAGATGGCATGAACAGTTGCAGTGTTGGTGCCTTAACTTCCGTGGAAGGGTAACAGTTGCCTCTGTCAAGAACTTTCAGTTGATAGCAGCTACACAGTCAGTTGCTGGTGCACCGACGCCCTCGCAACCACCGCAGCCAACCCAATCTGACCATGACAAGATCATCCTTCAGTTTGGTAAAGTTGGCAAGGATATGTTTACCATGGATTACCGGTATCCTTTGTCTGCATTTCAGGCCTTTGCTATCTGCTTGAGCAGCTTTGACACCAAATTAGCATGTGAATAGAGGAGAGAAACTGTGGCAAGAAATAGAAAGTGTAGTTGGTAATTCTTTCTAGGCCTTTCATATAGATTGTGGTTGTTGTACGATTGTCACTGTTACAACTCATGCCAGACTGCATGTGCGGAACAAGAAAAGTGCACATCGGACGAGGGCCTCTCTCCCTCTGTTTTTTTTTCAATTGTTTTTCTTTTTTCTTTCTATTTCCTCAATTCTCTATCTTTTGTTAAGACTATTGTTTTATTATATGCTTTGAAAATAAGAGTCTAGACTTGGTAGCATCAATCAAGCTAGGATTGGGTATGAGATGTGAGATATTCCAGATGGGGCTAAAAAAGTTGGGACCCACGAAGCATAAGGCGGAAGAGCAATTTTGTTTGTTTGTTGGTTTCTGGAATCCGAAGGATCAGTTGTGGCGCGCCGCTGTTTCCTATCCATGCACCTGAGGCGCATGCGGTCTAGATAAACAAACCATTGAGATCCAACGGTTAACTTCAAACGAACGACAGATATTTTATTGTGATGGTTTTAATGGTAAAAAAGAATTCGACGATCTAAATTTAAATCCAACGGTAAAAAAAAAAAAAAAAAAAAAATCATATTCAATCCCAAATTTCACCCCAAACTCTATAAATATTAAATACCAATCCATTTGTGAATTAATCCACACAAAGTCAATTTCTTTCTGTTTCTCTGTCACAGTTTCTTTAAACTTATTTTAATTTTCATTCTATTTTTCATTTTCTATGAATAGGGCTCCAAAACCATCCCAAAGAGGTTCCAACTGGAAGCACCGGGAAGATGAAGCTCTATGTAGAGCTTGAATTTCCATAAGTGAAAAAAATAAATAAACACATTCTGCTTCAGATTTCTTTATTAATGGTGAGCCCCAACCAAAATCATACTCACACCCCTCATTCTGACCAAAAATAAAAAATAAAACAGCATCCGCAATGTAGCGGACTTGACTAGTTTTAATTTATTTTTTATGATACAAGTGATATTGGGGAGGGGAGATTTGAGCACATGACTTCGAGTGTAGAGATAACTGCTTTTAATCACTTGAGCTACAAGCCCTTTACTGATGAATTTGACTATTATATTCATTACATCGACGGCGATCCCTTCACTCAAAGGTCCATAGAAAGAATGGAGAAGGTTGCGAAGACGGGAAATCATATGGGTGTTTTGATTTTCGGAGAAGATAAAGCTCTTTTCTCCTATGCTATGCACATAACGTGTCTAATTACAATGAAGGTTATTGGTGCTAAATGAAAAAAAAAGAAAAAAAAGGTAGGGCCTATGCATTCTGTAAGTTAATTATTTGATATTAAAGGGTTTAATAAATATTTATTCGAAATAATCATATTGGTCAAATTAATGGAAATCATATCTAAAGTTTAATTTGAAGCAAATTGAAAAGGGAGCTGGGGGTATCCACAGTCCAAAAAATCATCCTCTACTTCAGTTCAACAAATGAGTGATGAACCATAAAAACAGAGAGAGAATATTTTTAAACCCAGATCATTACAAATAGAGGAAAAATCTCATAAAAAGCATGATACATGCTTGTTTAGGCCCAATTTCCATGCACAAGTCCAACTGATTATTGGCCCAAACCAACGACAAGAGTTTGAGCTTTGTTGTATTAAAATCAGAAATCAGCCCAGATCATTTTAGAAGCCCAGACTGTTGCGAGCCAATTGCAAGAAATATTTTGACAAGTCTTTGATTAAATTACCACTAATGGTAATTTAATATGATTATTTAATTAGTGTAAAATTAAACCCAACTTATAATCTGTCCAAAGGACTAGAGTTTGATCATCACCGTTAGTCACAAAGTCAGGAGTCGAGTCAGCAGATTTTGGGGAAGATCTTTCTCTCCACAAAGGTTCACATGACTCTAAAGTCAAGATTTGAACAGGGTAAAGGACGTGATGGGGAGTTGGTAGAAAGGTTAAATCGGAAAACCACTCCCCATAACCATTCAATGCCAGAAAAGAGGGCCAAGTTTCCTTCTTATGCTCGTGAGGGTTTTGCATCAGAGCAAGTTGAGTATACAAGAGATAAACAAGAGATAAGAGAGTTGGTTGTCAGAAGATCAACATTGATCATCATGAAGATTGACTCTTGATGGTGGTCTTTCTTGTCAAACTAACCACCACCCTTTTTTGGAGCTAGAGCATAGGATCATTCTAGCCATGTGTCCTCCAGATATTAAGGAATAAACACTCATGCATATTTTCTATAAATATGAGAGCATGTGAATATGATAGAAGGATTCAAAAAAAATTCAATAAAAAAACAAAACTCTCAAGTCATACTGACAAACTCAAACAACATAATACAATCTTAGAAGACCTTCAGACTCTGAAGCAATCAGAACATTTGGTTTGAAAATCCATCTAGCCCTTAGACAAAACAGGTATAACTCAGACTTCTGAATCCAACTCAACCCAGGGAGGCAGTTCACAAAGGAAACTTGATTTATCTCGTTACAAATTTGGTTCAGTATAGGTCAATCAAGCAGAATTTAGGTTTTCATTATATGAAAACTTCAACAAATTTACAGAGATGCCTTGATGTTTGAGAATCATCAGAATAGATCACAAGTGATCCACAATTAAGCAGAATAGGTGCTGAAGTGCAGTTCTGAACTAGAAATCGTCAAAGCCACTTCCAATCCAATCCAGACTAAAGAAATCCCAGTTCTGCCCATCCAACAAGCCTCTCCATGGCTAAAATAGATTAAAGCTTAGCCAATCTCAACATTGGTATCGATTTCTAGCTGAACCTCATTAGTTGAAGGTGGTGACGTTTGACTCCAGCACAGATACATCCAGTCCAGCCTAAATCACAAGCAACAATCCAAGTAGAAATCGAAGCCCAATGTTCTGTTATCCTTTCAGACGTGGTAGCTTTCTTTTGTTTTAAAATTGTGTAATGAACAGTTTTCTTTGAATTAAATTTGGGTCATTTATAGCATTCATTTTTGGGTTAGAACCACTAGTTTTTATTGTGAAAAATTGTGAAGTCCTCATCAGTCTGAGGCAAGAAAAGAACTTACTTGGGAGATATTCCTCACACAAATTCACAATCACTTGTTTAAAGTCAGTAACTTGGGGTACAAGTTATCTATTTTTCATAAGTCTGTTAGTGTCTTGACAGTGGCACGCTCGCACACCAAAAAAAATTGATTTGATGACCACAAATGATTTTCAAGTCAATGGAGACACTACTACAAAAAAGCAAAAAGACGACGGTAAATCACCGTCGTGTATTCGGTTTTTCAATGGTCATGGAATCCACCGTCATCTTTTCCCTCATAAACCACGACGCTAAATCACCGTCGTTGTTAAAATATACAACGTCATCAACAAATACAAAACGATGTCTTTGTACTGCAAAAAGATCTAAAAAAGCAGTCGAGGATGAGAATAGACGACCAACTCTCTAAAAAAACCGTCGTTAAAAAGGAAAAATATGACACATATTAACAGAACAAGGCCGCAAGATAGACATACAACGACGAAAATTAAAATAAGACGCCGTTAAATATCATTTTCATGACAATAAAAAATATGACGTCTTTAAATACATTAGAAGACGACGTTATTGATTCCTACTACGTCGCCTATATAAAAACAGCCGTCGTAAAATAAATTTTCCACTTCGATTTTTCTATAAAAGATGACGTGGAAATAGTTGTCAGTGTCATTATTTACGACGTATGTATTTATAGAGTAGACGTTGAACAACAAACAACGTCGGTTACAAATATATGAGAGTCGTATTACAAAATTTATACGTCCTATTTTCAGAAACAAACAACGACGATAAATATTAGACGTTGTTAAATAAAACAACGTCGAAAACAAATAAAAACAGACGTGTTTAGTCTGCTAAAGTTCTAAAAAATAGTCGAGGATGAGAATAGACGACCAACTCAAACAAATCACCGTTGTTAAAAAGGAAAAATATGACACATATTAAAAGAACAAGGCCGCAAGATAGACATACAACGACGACAACTAAAACACTACGCCGTTAAATATAATTTTCACGACAAGAAAAAATATGACGTCTTTAAATACATGAGAAGACGACGTTATTGAAATCTACTACGTCTCTTATTTACAAACAACCGTCGTGAAATAAATTTTCCACTTCGATTTTTCTAAAAAAGATGACGTGGAAATAGTTGTCAGTGTCATTATTTACGACGTATGTATTTATATAGTTGACGTTGAAATGCGAAACAACGTCGGTGGCATTTATATAGTCGACGTTGTATTTATATGTATTCATTACTCACGACGCACTTATTAATGTAGACGACGTTGAACTTCTAAACAACGTCGGTTCCAAATAAATGAGAGCCGTATTACAGAACATATAGACGGCATTGATTATGATGAGAGCCGTATTACAAATAACGTCGTTTAATTGATATTAGACGGCGGTTATAATGAATTACCGTCGGAATTCATTTCGTTCCTCTTCGTTTATAAAAGAACTTGCGACGTGGAAAATGTATGATGACGTCGTATTTTTTAACGTTCAGATTATTATCTCGTTTTTTAGACGTCGGTATTATGGGATTGGAGTCGTGTTATTTTGAATTACATGGCGGTTCTTAATCCTTCCCCGACGTGATATCCTGAATAATTGCTTCACAATAGCGTCGTGGTTCTTCATTGTTACGTTGCTTTAAGACGTCGGTAAATATGCTGAATAACTGGTTCACAATAACGTCGTGTTTTATTTGAACAGACGTCGTTTTTTATGCAAAATATAATGATGTAATATGGAACCAGTATTTTTTGCACTGATTGTTTTGTGGCCAAAACCTGTATAATGAAAGTGAAGAAATCACATTACAATATATTACAAAATTAATGTCATACACTGCCAATTTGTAATAACCCAAAACAAAATATCTAAAAAGAAAGAAAATATCTGAAAAAGTAAGGAAAATATCTTTTAGCAAAATGACAATTTTACCCTCGCATTATTTAATAGGGAAAAAGTTGACTTTTTGATCGGGAAAAGAATTTGGTAATTCCGATTACGCCGTTGCGTAGAGCACGGCGAAACGAGTCCGTAGACACGGAGTAGACCCGAATCGGAGTTGTAACGAAGGAGTTATGGTCAAAAGAGTCTCAGTGGCAGAACCGTAAATATTTCGAAGTTCAATTTTATAAACCCAGCTTTCTCTCTCTCGAACCATCTGGACCAGCCGACTTCAGACATCAATTTCTCCCAACTCAGGATATGTCGGTCTACGTGATTTCAGGATCGCGTAGGATTCGACGGATCGCGAATCGGAGTCCCGAATACTCCGAAATCGCGAACCCTAGGGCTAGGGTTAGGGTTTTAAGCGATAACGCGATTTTGGCCAATCCGACCGTCCGATTCGGACCAAATTCGCAGAATAGGGTTCCCGCTATATGAGAAACCTTCAGGGATGATCAGATTGGCCATCGGACACCGTGGACCCCACGGGTCCTGGGTCGGCCGATCTGACGGCTTATCGCTTAAGCTGAACGTCGAACCTCCCAAAACTGTTCCAAGCATTGAAAAAGGCTAATGTGGGCATAGGAGTAAATTGAATTGAAAAGCACGTATGTTTAGGAGCCGGGGGCAGGGTGTTTAGTTTAAATTCTTTTTATCCAGCAGTTTATTAATTTATTATTCCTGGATAAGCAGGCGCCAGGAGTCCGGCTAATCCACAGGAGGGACCCTTGAGAGGTCCAGCTAGCTCGGACCAACTGTGAGTGGACTTTCTCTCATAGATCAGATTTCATGAATTGTTTGATGTGATTTTATATAAATAAGTTTTATAAATGAGTTTATATTGATTTTATATAAATAAGTTTTTAGAAATGAATTTATTTGAATAAGTTTCTTTATTTGATCTTGAGTAAGTTGTATTTCGGTTCTGAACATGATCAGTACAGTAACAGTTTTATAAATATGTGCTGCTTATTTATAAGTTATAGAAACAGAGTTTGAGGTTGAAACCAGATGAGACAGCAGCACAATTTGAGATTTCAGTTTTAATCGGATTTTCTAAAGGAATTTATTTTAAACCCACCTCGTACCCATTTTCTTTATGGTGATTACCCAGAGTCGGACCGATGTCTACGGACATCCAGTCTGATTAGAGTTTGGTCAGTGCACTTGACTTTGCCTCACGAGTTTCGGGGACGCTCGAACCGTGAGTGCCAGGATTTGCGGCTCGGCAGACTTGGTGTCCCGAGACCTGCCAGGATTGCGGATCAGCTGACTCTGTGTCCCCGAGACCTGCCAGGATTTGCGGATCAGGCTGACTACGGTCCCCTGCATCCTGCCAGAGCGACTCGAGTTGACTTGGTGTCATCGAGAAATCTGCCGGCGGGACAGGCTGATCATAGTCCCCTGATTTCGCCAGTTTGCGGCTCGGGTGGACTGCGTGGCGCCCGAGACCTGCCAGGGAATTGACGGTTATGACAGGGGTACAAATAGGTGGTATTTTCAAAGGATTTTGAGTTTCTTTTATTTAATTATGATTTTCAGTTATTTTATACCAGCTTTTCTGAATTTCCAGGCAATAATACATTTATATAGTTTGTTCAGTTATGCAAGGCTCGAGTACAGTACTTTTATACAAAATTGATTTCAGTGTTATATACAACCTTGATTTCAGTGCTTTTGAATAAAATTTATTGAGTTTGATTATGATTTATATGGAATGCTTTGAGTTTAGTAAGCTTTAAATGGAAGGTGCGTATTCAGTTTATTTAACAATTTCTATAGAGAGGGTTATTTTGATTCTTAAATTGTTTTCAAGAATTCTTATGTTGGTCCACTCACATCTTCAAACTGTTTTCACCCCCAGGCTGTAGACGTACGCGGGATCCACCACCGGGCCACTCATAACCTCAGCGCTTCAAGCCAGGTAGAGCTTAGTAGAAAATCCTTGAAACCTTGAAATTTAGAAAATGCTCTGATATCTTGTTGAAACTGAAAAACTGGAGTTGGGATTTTGTTATTTGAATTATTCTGGCAGTTGGTGTGGATTAGTTGAATGTTTAACAGGTGAAAAGTTTTGGGATTGGTCAAAATACAGAGGAGACTCTGCCGAATTTTCGGTAGAAGTCTAAGGAAATTTAAAGAGAA